>NC_134829.1:21666925-21972461 GCF_004210375.1 Tachypleus tridentatus
TATATAAACCATATGTTTATTTACTGCTTTAGTACATATGATACAATAGTGTATGGATAAGGTAGTGTGTGACATATTTTTGTGTATGGATATAGTAATGTATATACACGATGCAGTGGGATATTGATAAATCGGAATATACAATATATGGTATGTGTACGGATACCGTAGCATAACGCGACAGAACAGGACGTGTGATGGAAGAATGTTCGTGGAATTGTAGTGTTAGTTAATGAGCATGATCATAAGATGCACACTATTACAAACATTCCCATTCACTTACACACTATACATTACTGTATCAGTAATACATATGATATGGTAGTGTATATTATTATCATTCAGTATGGTAAACAATGTGAGAAAAACATCAGTATCACAGGAAAAATATTTTTCGTAAGATAATAAAATGTAACAAATTATACCAACACACTAAAGCATTAGAGTTTTAAGCTGACGGCCATCTACCAGTTTTGGTAAATATTTTGTGTCTAGTTTGATAACGGAAAAATACGAGCACTTTAGTTAAAAAGTTGACCGGACTTTTAATTCCTTTTCACAATGAAACGTATAAAAATTCTATGCATGTTGGTTAACATTTTCTGTAATGAATTTGCTGGTCAGTTATTTATTTAGAATATAACTTCAGCAATTCAGCAGTCGCATCACAATTTAGAGAAGTAAATAACCAAACTCAGATGTAGGACAACAGAAGAATAAGTTAAAACATTTGAAAAGGAAAAAAAATTATACTTAAAAACGCCTTCTAAGAAACGTCTTCCAGCAAACAGAGTTGCACCTAGAAGAACCTATTGGAAAACCTAAATACAACATTAGAGTCTCTTTATTTAGGGGCGATGGCTGAATCCATTTAGTTCTTGGTATTTAGCAACTGAGTTAGAATTCTTCAATATGAAACATCTTTTGACTACACACCCGTAGACAGCAGATGATTAACAGCTAGATCTAGTGCTAAAATTTACAAAAGCTTAAATCAGTTTTTAAGATCACGTACTAAACAATCGATTAACATAAATAAATACGTTTTTAGTTAATGTTAACCCTGTTATGTAGTGAATGGCCAAGACACAGTAATTAGACATCTTTGGAGTAGTCTAAAATTTTCTCAACACACTTGAAAGTCTATATTCTGCTATCATGTATTATACACAAACATACACACACAGATATAAATATATATGTGTGTGTTTGTTTGTTTTGAATTTCGCGAAAAAGTACACGAGGACTACCTGCGCTAGCTATCTCTAACTTAATAGTATAAGACTATTATACTATAGTATAGTATAATAGGGAAGGCAACTAATCATCATCACCCACCGCCAACTCTTGGGCTACTCTTTTACAAAGGAATAGTGGGATTGACCGTCACATTATAACGCCTCAATACCTGAAAGATAGCGCATATTTGGTATGACGGTGATTTGAGCCCCTGAGCTTCAGATTACGAGTCTAGCATCCTAACTACCTGACCATGACGAGCCTGAAGATTGGATGTTTCAAGCTTGTACAGGAAGATGATAGATTGCTAAATGTTTAAAATGTTTTTTAGTAAGATAATAGACAGCTAAATGTTTAAATTGTTCTCTAGTAAGATAATAGACTGCTAAATGTTTCAATTGTTCTATAGTAAGATAATAGACTGCTAAATGTTTCAATTGTTCTCTAATAAGATAATAGACTGCTAAATGTTTCAATTGTTCTATAGTAAAATAATAGACTGCTAAATGTTTAAATTGTTCTATAGTAAGATAATAGACTGCTAAATGTTTAAATTGTTCTCTAGTAAGATAATAGACTGCTAAATGTTTCAACTGTTCTATAGTAAGATAATAGACAGCTAAATGTTTAAATTGTTCTCTAGTAAGATAATAGACTGCTAAATGTTTCAATTGTTCTATAGTAAGATAATAGACTGCTAAATGTTTCAATTGTTCTATAGTAAGATAATAGACTGCTAAATGTTTAAATTGTTCTATAGTAAGATAATGGACTGCTAAATGTTTAAATTGTTCTACACTATGGTAATAAAGTGCTAAATGTTTAAACTGCTCTATAGTAAGATAATAGAAGTCTAAATGTTTTGTTGTTTTTTCATATTAAGGTAAAAAGACTAAATACTTAAACTGTTCCATAGAGAGATAGTTGGAGATAAAACGTTGAAATTGTTCTATAAATAGATTATAAAAGATTAAGTGTTGAAATTTCATACAGGAGAATAGTAGAGATCTAATTATCTAAATTGTTCTGTAAAAAAGTGGAAGATAGCTAAATGTTTTAACCTCATACAGAAACGTTTCATTGGATAATAAGTTTAATACATACATGGTAATATTGTGTCATTGATGTGAGGTGTTTAGAACACTACAAACACCTCAAGTAATATTTTTACGAGTAAAAGCAAGTCATGTTTATAAAACATGCAAAAACAATTCAAAAATATATCAAATACGTTTAAAAGGAAATGATTCCAGGTTTATTAAAGGAAATCTCTTCGACCATAAACTAGTTGGTCATAAGATTAATAGCAAGTAATCAACACAGTGCATGTTTTTGAGGTTTTTAAGTGCTAAAAAATAATACAATGTTCCTATTACAACTGTTAGTACTTTGACTACTTAATAGATGTTGTGCTCATTCTTAAGTAATTAATCATTTATTTTAATCCATAAATACACATAAATAAACTTTTGTTTTTCGATGTTCTTATATCGTAAATGAACGCAAACAAATTTACTTTTTTAAGTTTTATTATTTCAAATTTACATAACTTATGTTTATCACCGTCTTTGTATTTTAAACACATGAAAAGTAAATGTATGTTTATTCACCTTTTTTATACCTTGAATACAAAAAAATAAATTTATGTTTATCCTCGTATTTGTATTATAAAGATATATAAATAAGCTTTCGTTTTATGTGCCTTTGTTTTGCAAGTACACATAAATAAACTTACGTTTCTCCATACTGTCGTGGTTAACTCTGACTTAATTTAGAAAACAGATGAATCGTTTCTGACGGACTCTAGTTTAGTAGATACACAGCTTTGCATCGTAAATCTCATTTTGACTGGTGCTGTAAAACGATGTAAGAAATATATACTGAAAGTGGACAGACACATAACAGCTCATAAGTGTTAAGTTATTTCTTACTATGGGATTAAAGTTCTCTTCGATCATCAAAGTTTAAGTTTTTAAAATAATTCTTTATCTCTTTCTCAGGGTCTTGTAAACAGGATGAATGTGTATGTTCGAATCAGTAAAATCTATACACAAATTGACTATTATTACTATACACATAATGATATGTTTAATATTTTGTTGTAACCGCTCTGTGATATAGTATGTTTTCCATTCTTAGTTCTGATATGCAAACAAAATGAAATAAAGCTTTTATTTTGGGGGCATTATTATTATAAATAATTGAAATAAAAGTTATTGTTTTTTAATTGTTGACTTACGGGTAAAATAAATCCTAAAAACAAATTGTAATACGCAAAGATAAATAGTTATGGACGCGTTCAAAGTATTAGTGCTTTGTAGTGAACAAGGTGAACAAACTGCAAACACAGCTTTCTAAATGACTAAAGACACTTTAATTTTAATGTCTCTGGAATTTTAGCCAGATAAATCATAATGATAAACCTACCCACTGTAAAGAGGAAGTTAAACGCTTGTAAAGAATACGGTTTTCAGTAGTTAAGATAAATATTATTAGAGATACTTTAATGTCTTTAGAATCTTAGCTATGGAAGTCATAACGAGAAACTTACCCATTGTAAAGATGAAGCGAAATGCTTTAAAGAATACAGCTTTTAGTAGCTTAGATAAAAATGATTACATCTTTGGTGTAGAATGAAAAAACAGCTCGTGCGAAACGTTCGCAGAAAGAAATGAAACTTTATAAAGAGGTAAGAAAGAACACAAACCGAGTGGTTTTAGATCTGACTGAAAAATTAAATTTGTACAAAAGGAAGTGATGGCTAACCAGTGTCTGCTTTCATGTACGCCAGTGTGTCATCGTTTGAACAAAACACGTTGAGAAAGTTTCCAGGTGTTGCTTTGGGGATGCGCAGCACAACTCAAAGATCAGTCGCTCAATTTTTCTACTCGTGCGGAAGCTAAGCGGTTGACACGAGAGAATGAGCCAGTAAGAGCGACCCGTGCGTGGAACTCACAGCAAACGAGAGAGAAACAGATTAGCATAATAGACACTCCACGCTCATGTTTGCAAGTTACTTATGTACAATGTATTATTTATAAAGTAACAAGAACAGGAGGTTTAAGAAGCTTAAATGACCATTTTGCGAGAAATGGGCTCGTGGGTAGAGATACAGATTAATGTAAAACGAGGTTATTATAGGTGTTCTCTTCCAGTGATATAGATCAATGTAAAACGAGGTTCGTGTAGGTATTCTCTTCCAGTGATATAGATCAATGTAAAACGAGGTTCGTATAGGTGTTCTCTTCCAGTGATATAGATTAATGTAAAACGAGGTTATTATAGGTGTTCTCTTCCAGTGATATAGATCAATTTAAGACGAGATTATTATATATGTCATAATTATTAAGTTATGTTATAACAGAGCCTCGGTTTGAAGATTTGTCAAAATTGATTCTTCTAGATTATAATGAATCAAACCCAAACTTTAGTTTGTCTTACAGGAGTTAAACGTATGGCATGCAAAAAAATTACGAGTTTTAGCAGCAACCCATAATAAGTTCAATTATAAATAATTAGTAAAGCTGATCCTAAACATCTCAGTATAAATCATTAATGAAATTTAAGTTTTTTCGTTATATCATTTGTTTGTTTGTTGTGTTTTTAAACAAAATAAATGCGCCTGTGTAACATTACATCATATACTAACAGATTATCTGCCATGTTCCGTAACTCAATTCATATACATGTTTAGTCTTTAGTTTGTATTGTACTAGTAAGGCTATGTTCAGCTGCACCACTCTTCATATGGTTGTATAATAAAGTTACAAAGATATTTAACTTACCTACCTTGAAGGCAAAGTTTCCTTTTGTATTACCTGGACACTTGTTTTACATCACAAATAGAAATAACCTGTGAAATAAAGGATATTACTATTGTACCTATTTTTAATGGCAATTAAGTGTTAGCCGATTAATCTACTTCTCTTAAGAAAATAAAAGAACATCTTTCAGTTTGATAAGCACAAATAATACCTACTTCGATAAGCACAAACAATACTTACTCCTAATAAACACAAATAATACTTAATCCTAATAAGCACAAATAATACCTACTCCTAATGAACACAAATAATACCTACTCCTAATAAACACAAATAATACCTACTTCAATAAACACAAATAATACCTACTCCTAATAAACACAAATAATACCTACTCCTAATAAACACAAATAATATATACTCCTAATAAACACAAATAATATCTACTTCGATAAGCACAAATAATACCTACTTCTAATAAACGCAAATAATACCTACTCTCCTAATAAACACAAACAATATCTACTCCTAATCAACACAAATAATACCTACTCCTAATAAACAGGGTTTCATCCTTAATTTTTGTTTTTCGGACAATAGACTTGAATTTTGACTCAATTCCTGAATAACTTTTATTTCACCTCTTTGTTACAATAAGCGAAGAGGAAATGTATTTTCTGCCATGGTGTTTACATCAATAAAAATGTTTTATTTACAGAATTTGAGGAGTTAGATCAATTTACTCTATTCCTTACAAGCTGTCAACACTACCATTGAACAACCTTTGTGTGTGAGGGAATAAAAGTGCCTTGCCCTTTCTGGTATATATATATTTAATACTTTATTTACAAAAACTAAAATATTTACGTATCTGTGGAGATCGCGATGTTTATTGTTGCGTGACTTAATGCATCTATTTAATAACTAATCTAACCAATTTAAGATAGTCTAATCTAATTTACCACTTTAGGAGTTTCTATAGCAATTATAAAACAACTTAATATTTCATCTTAGAAATATGCACGAGTCTTCATAGCGTGAGTCGTGAAAAACGATAGCTCCACATAGATAATGCATGTCTAGTCTCTTATACGTGATTTAATTACTTATGAAGTAATAAAAAATATAATGATTTTGCATGTTCAGACCAAATTCACATTATTGGCGTTCTGATTCAACACTAATAACATATCATTAAAAAATAAACTTTATAACTGAAGAACATCTGAACAGCACCAACATGTAGTAAAATTCCTTGCGTGAGTAGATTTGTAAGTTCCAGCTGTCTGGAGTGACATTGGTTGTTCTTGTTAAATTTGAACAAAGTATCACAGAAAACTGAAAGCTAGATTTTGTTCGAATTAAATGCAACTATAGGTCTATAGCTTGAAGTAAATCACTCACTAATACGTTAAAAAGACAGAAAACATGAATCTTCTGGTGAGATAAAGCTCCCTGAAGAGACGAACTGATCTCCTCAAATGAAATTGAAGGGAGTTAAAACTCACCAAAAGACAAATTTTTCAACGGAGAAATATATGTAAGCAAATATTAACTAATTTATAATCTATTGTAATGCTTTACAAACCACTTATAGCGGTTACAATAACCGCCTTCTTAAATAGAGTGAAATGATAATACTCTAAGCAACTTTTATCTCATTTTTGCAAGATTGGATGTTTGTTTGTTTGTTTGTTTTTTAAATTTCGCACAAAGCTACTCGAGGGCTATCTGTGCTAGCCGTCCCTAATTTAGCAGTGTAAAACTAGAGGGAAAGCAGCTAGTCATCACCACCCACCGCCAACTCTTGGGCTACTCTTTTATCAACGAATAGTGGGATTGACCGTCACAATATAACGCCCCCACGGCTGAAAAGGCGAGAATGTTTGGCGCGACGGAGATGCGAACCCGCGACCCTCGGATTACGAGTCGCACGCCTTAACGCGCTTGGCCATGCGGGGCCTACAAGATTGGAAACGATACAGTTAGATTTAACGTATACGAATGGTGAGTTTGTGAAAGAGAAGCATTCGTCTCTTGGAACATATGCCCCAAAAAATCATGGTGATGACTAGCTGCCTTCCCTCTAGTCGTACACTGCTAAATTAAGAACGATTATCGCAGATAGCGCTCGTGTAGTTTTGCGCGAAATTCAAACAAACTTACACCAGAACAACTCTCGATAAACATCTAATATGGTTATGAAAAACAAATAAAATCTTCCATTGTTTCACTTTTACCTAACTTACCTTTATGATCAGTAAGTTGAGTTATCAGACCCACCCACTCCAGTACCATCTGCTACTTAAAACAAAAACAAAACAGATTGTGATACCATTTCACCCTGAGGATATTTGATTTAGAAAAAAGACAACTCAAATTCCAGTTGTTATTCCTAACAGCCCTATCCTTGATATCTAAATATTAACAACTCTTCATTTTCCGTTCAAAAAAGGTTATCCAAATGTTAAGAATAATGCAATTATATCAGTTTTGTGGCCTAAAATGTTGGTCCAGCACCTTTTGGTTCCTAATTAAAAGGTGTGTTGTTTTAGTTACTGTAATAACTCTATTTCTGCTTCATTTTGGTTGTTTCTTTATCAAACTGTATAACTAATAGAATATTTTATTTTATCATACTTTTCAAACCTTAAGTGATCTTACAAATCAAGACCATTTTTTTAAACTAAGCAGTCCACGGCGCCTATATTTACACTGTTCAGATGATTTGGAATACAGTCGAGATGTTTACCTGATAAATTATTTCCTGTAAACCCCTGAGGAGTATAAATTATGTGTTTTGGTAACCATAACGACAGAAAATTGGTGTTTGTTATCTTGTAATTGTATCATTGGATGCCGTAATTTCAACTTGTTTATGAATTCTTCAATGTTACCTTTAGTGTTTGGCCTCATTATGAATGTATCGTCAACATATTTTATCTAAATCTTGAAGTATTAAGCAGTTTCTTAAGAATATTAATACTGAAATATACTGAGTTTTGATTATCTGATGGCCCGTACATAGGCTTTCTTTTAGTTGGTAGTATTTGTATTGATGAGCCATACCTTGGTCTTCTTGTATTTGGTAGTATTTATATTGATGAGCCAGTACCTTGGCTCTCTTCTAGTTGGTACTATTTGTATTGATGAATCAGTGCCTCGACCTTCTTGTATTTGGTAGTATTTATACTGATGAGCCAGTACCTTGGACTTCTTGTAGTTAGTAGTATTTGTATTGATGAGGCAATACCTTGGTCTTCTTGTAGTTGGTAGTATTTATATTAATGAACCTGTACCTTGGCCTTCTTGTGGTTGATGGTATTTATATTTATGAACCAGTTGAATGAATGAATTATAATTATGAACCTTGGCCTTGTTGCAGTTGATAGTATTTATATTGATGAGCCCACATCTAGGCCTTGTATTAGTATTTATATTGATGTTTTAAGTGGGTTGTTTTGATACAGAAAGGTTATGACTCCTATTACTGTGTAGACTGTCAGTTGGATACATTATTTAACAGTTCTACCATTTTAAGCTGTTGGCGGAGTATTTTTAGTGTACGGTGGATTGGTACTTTAGTAAATATATTAGATACGTCAAACCTGATCATCATGTCTTCTGATGTCATCGTAAATGCTCTTTATAGTTTCTGCAAAATGCGTTGAGTTTTTAATATGTAAGGATGTTCTACATGTTAATAGTAACATTATAAGTACCATACATTTATAGCTAAGAGGTCGAAAGGTGAACCTTCATAGTTAACCATAAGCCAGAAAGAAGAATCCCTGTTTGTGAATTTTAGGCAAACCATTGGTGTAGGGATGGAACTATTGGATAGTGATAGTTGTTTAACTGTTTTTGATCCCACTACTTTCTGATATCTCTTGAAGAGCCAGATAATTATCTTCTCTGTAGTAGACGTTTAATTCGACTTGGTCTTCAAGTAGTGGTCATTTTCAACTATAGTTTGTAGTTTGATGGATTATCCTTCTTTGTCCATCACATTATCTTAATCTGCTACTTGTTGTTATAGTGTTGTATTTTAAGTTTTCTGGAACAGTTATTTATATGTTTATTTCATTGAACGGTTTATCGGACTCTTGAAGTTATTTTTATTCTTACTTCTTTTCCTTTTTGTAGTGAAAGTAAGTTATTTCTTCTGAGTTTTTAGCTAAAAATAATGTGGGTATTTTTTATGTGTTAGGCCTTAATTTAATTTCTTACTTAATACAGTTTCTTTATATTTTCCTAATGATCGTTTACCCTCGAAGTTTCTACAACGTTAAAACAATGACTTAGTTTCAGTTTAGTTATGCAACTTCTTTAGCACTTGCATTGAAATAAAGTTTGGCAGCTGAACGTATCTTGATAGCGTATACGTTGTATTTTGTATTATCTACCTTTTGGTATAAATTATTGTAGTTAATCAATATATTTTCAATTATATATAGTTGTAATTGATCCTATCTTAGAGCATGGCTTTATGAAGTTTCTGAGTCAGTAGTTGAAATCAGATAATGTCGATAACTAATTTAAATTTAACTCCTTTAGGAATTTCGTAATGCTGTTTAATTAATTTATAGTTTTTTTATTTCTTAAATTTTCTACAAAATCCAGTAACGTACAAAGCAATTATGTATTTACCGTACGTTTTATTTTCTATAGCTTCCAAAATAACAGCACGGCATGGTCAGGTGGTTAAGGCATTTGACTTATAATCTCAGAATCGCAGGTTCGAATCTTCGCCGTCCCAAACATAATCACCCTTTCAAGCAAAAAGGCTTTACTATGTGATAGTCAATCTAAATATTCGTTGGTAAAAGAGTTGGCGGTGAGTGGTGATCACAAACTGCTATCTATCTTGTCTTACGCTGCACAATTAGGAACAGCTGTTGCAAATAATCTTCGTGTAGATTTCTGCGAAATTAAAAGCTTTCATTATTTATCCCTTTGTTTGATTTATGGTAATCTGCTTGAAGATGTATATATAGCAGATATTAGTGCACTGAGGTATATGATAGTATTTATAAACTTAGAAGTTATCATAACTAACATATTGGTAGATCTAAGTTTTGTTCACAAATGTTTCAGTATGCTTGTTGAATATGTAAAGTACACAAATAATAATCAACTAATTTGCAGCTAAAAGTTCTTTTACAAATATTCTTACTTTAAACTGTTACGCATTACTGTCAAAATTTGATTAAAGAAAACTTTTGAATTTAATTCTAATTTACTATTGATTGTAGTGGCATAGAAATACGACTATAAAGTTAGTTTAATTTGTGTGGTATAATAAAAGTAAATAACATATAGAAATTGGCAAGTTTTGCTGTTTTAAGTATTTTCTATATTAGTAAACTTATTAGCCACAGAATAATATGTGAAAATCCCCCTAACATAGTGACAGCCTCTTCTTTGCCCTTAGTGGCACAGCGGTATGTCTGCGGTTTCACATTGCTAGAAACCAGGTTTCGACACCCGTGGTGGAAAGTGCACAGATATATTCCATTGTGTAGCTTTGAGCTTAATTGCAAACAAACCAATTCAAGCTTCTTCTTTCTAACTACTGATGACATATTACGACAATGAAGTCACTATTTTCCATTCCTAACATAGTGTAAAAGTGTGAACACCTGATCATCTTTGGACACAGGTCGATGTCACATTTATGAGTTAGTTTCGATGTTTTGTAAGCTTTTAACGGAAAATATATAAATAAGTAGTACGTCATCTATAATTATATCGCCCCCTCTACCCCCCCCCCTAGGAACATCCAATCAGCATGAGACGGCATCCTTTGGGCGATGAAATGCAGGGCTTACTACTCATGTCAGACGCCATACAGAATTATACCAATTGGATGGTGGATGATTGAAAGATAACATCGATCTGATAGTAGGTACACCTAAATAATTTCAATCACTTACAGAAATGCGAAATAAAACCAGAGAAAAACAAACTGATGTTTATCTCCAAGATTAGAAACAGCAATATGGAAGTCAACAGTGGTAATTAAAAACGAAAAACACTAATTAGTTATCACCAGGAATTTTCTTATAAGTCGATTCTGTCTCATCTAATTATGGTGGAAATTGCCCAATAAAACAAAACGTTTCCACTCTCTTGTCATCAACACCAACTATCAATTCCTATACTTTTTTTTCTGAGGAAACATTTTTGAAACATTCGAGGATTATTCACCATGCTTTAATACCACAGAATTGCACGAATGGAAAATATTATCACTGGTATTGGTAAATATATTTTGCAGTTTTATAGGTTGAATCTGATTAATTCCATAACTACATAAACAAGCCATTAAGTCTGTAACTCAACAAGATGATGGAGACGTACGTTTAGAAAAGTGTTGCAAACACAAATGTGATTTAAATCTTTGGAAGACAAGTCCCGTAGCAATTTGCACGTTTTCCATTAGATGTTGTCTCAGTAATACGTACAGTGAATCCTAATGTAGTTATGTGAACAAGACATTGTATTGATTTCTGTCTTACAATATATCATGTTGCGCGGCCCTTGTTATAAAACTCATGCTTATGAGTTTAACTACAGAATTGCTGGAGAATATAATATGTAGTTCCTGGTCACGTAAAGCACCAGATTTTCTACTTTCAGGTCTTACCCATGTTATGACTGGGTCCAGGTTGTAACTTAACACGAAACACAGTAACTGACAACAATAAAGTAGAATTAGTTATGAACTGTCATCACTGTGGTTACATGAATTTTGGAAATGTCATTTCCGGAAAGGTGGGCAGAGTCTAATGGTTCATTTTAACGATACGATACGAAATCTAAACGAACTTCAATCTGCAATCCAAATATCTTTGTTTAATTAGACAAACACAATGTATACAGTGCATGCTTCTTATCCTTCATGGCCGAGCGCGTAAGGCGTGCGACTCGTAATCCGAGGGTTGCGGGTTCGCGCCCGCGTCGCGCTAAACATGCTCGACCTCCCAGCCGTGGGGGCGTTATAATGTGACGGTCAATCGCACTATTCGTTGGTAAAAGAGTAGCCCAAAAGTTGGCGGTGGGTGGTGATGACTAGCTGCCTTCCCTCTAGTCTTACACTGCTAAATTAGGGACGGCTAGCACAGATAGCCCTCGAGTAGCTTTGTGCGAAATTACAAAAACAACAACAACAATCTTATCCTTGATCACATTCCATTTTGGAGCCCGACTAAAAAACTGCTGAACTTGTAATTGCTGAAATGTCTTACGATTTTAAAGAACGAATTCAGTCTCTCAGTAAAAATCTTTTTAAAATATGTGTTGCCACTCCTTCCTTCCTTTTAAAATTTATACGTCAGGCAGATGCCAGGAGTCCTATAACTTCTCAGCTAATGTTAGCTAAAAAAGTTGACAGTCATAGTAATGATGTCACCTCGATCCTGCTAATGTTGCACAGTTTCAAGAGACTTGTTACCAATCAGTAGATTGAACGCCTTTTCAGTTGAAACCAAACTGAAGCAAAGATGGTGATTTTTTTCCCTAGTGTGACAGATATCAAATATAAACTAAGCTGTTCTAAATTAGTGTGCTACATGAATGATATAAAATCAATTGATTCAGACTCTTGGTATAGATGGATAATATAAATTTCACTCATTGAGACTAGCGCGATAAATAAAAATATAGCAAAAAATGATTCAGAATAGAGAGATATAGGGAAAATATAAACTTAAAGAATTCAGACCACTGCAATAATTGGACATATAAACTAAACTCATTAAGATTAATTAGTTCGTAATTTACATATTTTTATAAACAAATATGCATTATCTAACATCGACTTTAAAATCTTTCACACGAACTGAAGAAGTCTCAGAGGTGTACTTGATTAAAGACGACTGTGGTACAATAATGGATATGATAAGTAGTGCACATAGAAAGAAGCAGAACCTGGTTTCCGCTATAATGTTTACTATTAACACTGGTTACCTGTGTTATGTTTACTTTTAACAATGATTACTATTACAGAAAAACATAAATACAAGTTCGTAAGTCACAATAACAAATTTCCCTCTCCTTCTGTTCCTTACATCTTACGTCAGAATCCTATAACACCTTGGACTACATACCTTTAGACAGCAGAAAATTAACACCCAAAAGGCAGTGCTTTAGTTGAGGGCGAGCGACCGGAAACGTTTTTAGTGTTGTTAGAAATGTTTATGTTTCTGATGTAAAACGTCCCAAGACGCACGTAAATTCAAGTAAAAGTTATCACAATCTTACCAGTTCATATTGTTCATGCAGGTATACTTCATTGTAGGCCTACTTTGTGACAATATTTATCTGCAATTGAGTTACTTTTCAATGTCAATTTACATTGTGACGTAATCAAATAATTCAAACAAGAGACTCTGGCGGTCCCAGTTTGGTTATTACGGGTGCCAGCTAGCGAAAGTGGGTTTTTCGGAGTTCTTCCGTTTCCTCCCACATTCAACTCTAGGCATTGGATCCAAAGGTCCCTCGCAACCCTGAAGGACCATACGCTCCATATTGGGCGTTGATTTTGCGCTACCATGTCCTCGGTTTCTCGCCCTTGCTTGTAGCTAATTAAATATTCATTATTTGTTTATCGTTATTGTTATTAGTTCCTACCATTCACCATGTCTATCTCTACAATTAAGCCTTCCATATTTCTTTAACCCATGAGTGGGACGAAGAGAAAGCAGTTTACTGACCACTCCCGATTATATTTGACCACATTTGTCTGTGGCGAAGTAATTTTACATCAAAATAATTGCCATGGTTTACTGTTTCGTTTTCGGACCACGTGCCTCTTAGAAACTGTGAAACCTATCTATACTTGATAAATTTATACCATGCAAACCCTGACAAAACGTAGTGTATAGTTAACAACAAGTAGTATTAACTTAAACATCGTCATGTAGTTGAAGTAAAAAAATTACGTTGACCATAAAGCTTTGGAGAATCTCGAAGTTTTCCAACATGCTTGAAAATCTACCAAAGGGTATTTAATCAACACACATTATTATACTTTCCTTCAGCTAAATCCACCATACAGATTAAAGTTCATTATTATTTAAGACTTAATCAGTGATGTCGAGAAAACCCACTTGTAGAGAAAAATATATTTGTAAAAACGGCTGGTTTGGGTTGAGAAAAATTTTTACGTAGAGGAGCGAACAACATCGAAACGTTTAAGACTTAAATATATCATAACAAAGAGTGTTTTACGCTGTTAAAACACGTTTATTTGACCTGACAGAGTTCATTATTTATTCTTCGAAAAATTGGAAAACTCTATTATTAAAGTTTTTAAGAGAATAATATAATTAGACGAACGTGAATATAAACGTTGTCTTTAAGAACATATAGCGTTCAGCGTGTTAGAACGTTGAAAGTTTTAATTTTTCGACAGATCGGATCGGAAGATCTCGTTGACCTGAAAGGATCAAATACTGACTAGACTTCTTCCTTCATTCAGAACTGTTGTTATATTTTGCACTTTTGTTTTAGAGTTTGGTAAGCTTTTTTGACAGAGACGTGTTAGAAGTTGAATGTCTAAATGTATTTTAGAGAAAAATGTTGCCACAGACCCCGCATGGCCAGATAGTTAAAGCACTCGATTCGTAATCCGAAGGTCGCGGGTTCGAATTCCCGTCGCACCAAATATTCTCGCCCTTTCACCCGTGTAGACGTTATAATGTGATGGACAATCACACTATTATTTGGTAAATGAGTATCCCAAGAGTTGGCGGAGGGTGGTAATAAATAGCTCCCTTCCATCTAGTCTTACACTGCAAAATTAGTGCAGATAGCCCCCGATTTACTTTGCGCGAAATTCACAACAACCAAGGATCGTCATCTGGTGGCTCAACGGTAAGTCTGCAGGCTTTTTTACCTTAAGAATAGGTTTTGGACACTCATGTTGAGCAAAGCAAACGTTTATTTATTTTCTAGATTTGTAATTAACACCAAACAAACAAAACGAGAAGTGTTAGAAGATTAAATCTTTTAATTTTTCGTATCTTGTTTCATTACAGATCTTATGGTGAATCAGAAACTTCCAAAGAAATTGACCCAACAACGTTCTAGTTTTCTTTATATATACTCAAAAACAGTATTGTTTAATTAAGCCTTTAAAACATTGATTTGTAACTCAGATGAGTGAGTTTCTTATGTTAGTAGAATTATTCATTGGGGTTTTAGAGTGAAGTGCATTAATTCTTGGTAGCAGTCGCTGCCAAATTTTCATTAATACAAATTATTCAGCAACACACGAAAGACCTAATGCGAGTTTCAACACATTAAGAAATAAGTCTGTTAACAAAACTTCCGAGCATGTAAGCATGTATAAATAACATATATATAGGTAAAACTTTTATGGCTATACACAGGCTCTCCGTTGCACGATAAAACATTATTGATATAGTAATTATTTGTTCATTAACATTCAGGGACTGATTATCTTCAAAACGCTTAATATGTTTTTATAAACGTTTAAATAGTAAAAGTAACTCCTTGATTAACATATAGACTCTTTAATTTTTTATGTTCGATGTAATTTATAAACATCTCGTGAACCAAAACATTACAAGATGTATCATTATGATTAGAATTATACTTTGACATTTTTACATTTCTTGATTCATGGTTTGCGGATTAATTTTAGAATAAATTCAAAGATCTAACTTTATTATAGATGATTAGTTGAACAACTTAATGGATTTGAATTAATAACGTGAAAGATTAAGTAATTACTTGTCACGAGGTGTTTTTCTTTCAAATTAAAGAACATAAAATGTTAAGGATCCTCACAATATATAAGTTTTTATTCTATTGATACAAGAAAACTACAAACACATGTTACTAAGCTTTTATAGAATATAAAATAATGAATTACCTACGGTATTAAATATCATTTACTGGATAAAATGTACCCAATATAAAATTATTAAAATATCTTTCTGTTTATACAATTTGAAGCTGTTATTTCAATAATAAAATATTACTTTTATAACAAAGGTTTAACGGTGAAGCATAATCTGTGGGATCAGTTTCACAATATTGTTATGTTTATTGTGTTTTATAGTAAAACAAAGTTAAAAAGTAACACAGTTATGTCCGAACAAATTATACTTGCCGTGAGACATTAGTATTAGGCCTTTTATATTGTTTAAACACGACGTTCTATACTTTGACCATTATGCATTTACAATAACTAGAAGAATGTTTAATAAAGTATTTCAACCACACTATACTTACCACATCCATAGTCATCGACGCGCCTCGACCAAACCAAAGCACCTCACGCCACCTGCGGTATAACTACCACAACAATGGTCGGAACACTATTTATATCAGCTACATACATTTATATATAAGTTGTTTTTATTCATGGTTTCAGTTGGAATGTCATGTTTTTGTTCCTTTTTTTTGGAGAAAATGTCCTGTTTTAAAACTAGTTCTTGCCAAGAAGAATGATATTCTAAAGCGAAAAGCAGTTACGTTTGTGAATCTTAAGAGTGATAAATTTTTGCCTTTAGAAACACGAAATGTGACTTCAGTGAGTACGTTTTTGTGTTTTAAGATTGTCTGGATTTGTCTCTCAAACAAAATTCATACACTTTTATTGCTAGTTTTTGTAAAATGTGTCCAATAACAGTTTACTGCGAATACTTAACACAGTGAAAACTGTTTTGTCTTGTATTTCGGAAACAAGAAACATTCATCATAACTCGAAGAGCATTGGTTCACGAGTTTTACTAATTTCCAAAGATTTTCCAGTAATTCGACTCCTTTTTATTCACCCTATAGCACAGGAGTGTTAGCGTTGTTATTATATTTTCTATAGGGATGACTCGTTGTTCCTGTAGTTTGAAGAGATCACATTTTGTGGGACATAAATTGCCAGAGTAGGTTCATGTCTTTTGTTGAAAGTGTGTATTTTTGTAAAGTTGTGTAGTTAATTAAGTATTATTCTGAACAAAAGTAAACTGCTGTGCCATATGTCTTAATCTTATATGAAATTGATCAACTGGCTAACCCGTGTGTTGATGAGATTGTTGAAACTTGAATTTTTATCAGCTCGTAATTTAAAAAAATTATTATGTTCTAACAATGTTGTATGGCATACACATCGTATTCGTAGTTTAAAGACGGTTTGTTTGTTTGTTTGTTGAATTTCACGAAAAGCTACACGAGGGCTAAAACCACAGAGCGTACTGATGATAATGTATATACAGATAGAAGAACACTTAATGCAGTACGTATTACACTAATCATAGGATTGATATAAAAACAATGTCATACAATAGAGATAACTCCTAGGTTGTTTCTACCAGCAATGAATGATTGAAAAAATGTCTTTTCTTAGCGTATATCATAAGTTTCAAGTTTCAAAGTATATAACTGGAAACTTCTGGTACACAGTATAAAGCATGAAACTCACATTAAGGTACTTAAAATGTCACAGTTTTTAAACTAACTTGTTATTGTTCTTCCTATACATGTGCAGACACGTTCGTTTACAAAACATACTAATGAAAAATATTCATTTATTTTCAAACTTGAGATATCAACACTTTTATCTATATATAGTTATTATGCGTTGAACATAGTTTACAGAAATATTCTGGAAAATAATGGAAATTGAACTTATAAATAACATTTATATTTGTGAAATAAAACCGTTACACAAGTTATGTAGATTCATTTACTAACTTCTGATATTTTACAGAAAACAAACATATTCTTAAAACGATTGGAGGGGAAATTCTCTCCTATATAAAATATAGATGTTTTATTTTCAACCCTGTTCGTTTTTCACGCTGGTTTTCCATTATATTTTCCAGCCACAGACAGCCTTATGTATCACGCAGTTATTTGTTACAAACAAATGATAATGAAGACCCGTTCCTGGATTGCTGGGAACTTCGACAAAATTGAAGCGTTTCGTACCGAAGCACGAACGTACCATCTAGTAGCTCCGGCAACGTACATTTAAATTGTCTCGATGTTTCTCGTGCACATTCAACGAAATAAATATCCAAGAAATTATAGGGCATATCTCTAATAATTGATGTTTTCAATACAAAGTAGATGATCTCAGTATGAAATACTGTTAATCGAGGCCACTCTGGGGTATCTTCCTTTTTTACATCAACTAGATATATATATATATATATATAAGCATGCTTTCAGAAGTCTAGTACGTTTCGATAACGCAATGATAGGGTGCTGCTAATGTATTCTGTCTCTGTCCACTTGATGTTCGCACAATTAAACTGATTCTCCTCATGAGAAGAAAATAAGGTTCTCTCAAAAATAATGTGAATATATTTTGAGATCTATTCACTCTATGCTTTCCTAATTTTCCAATCTTTAATTCACTTTACCTTCTTTTCATATATTTAATTTTTTCCATTTTTCATAATTCTCCCAATTTCTGATAATGTTTCAATTTAGTTTTATTTTGAATAACATTACGAACTACCAGTACGATCAGAACTTTCCAGTTAGTTTTTCCCCGGTGGAACAGTGGTAATTTTAAAAATTTTAAGGACTTACAACCTGAAACCAGAGTTACATTCCCCGCGGTTGATGCAACAGAACCCAGTGCGTATGTGCTCTAAGACAAACAAAATCTAATGAACTTTATATGATACAGTAAACATTTAAGAGCAATAAAGCACGACCCGGCATGGCCAGGTGGTTAAGGCAATCGACTCATAATCTGATGGTCGCAGGCTCGAAACTCGCTCCCACCAAACATGTTTTCCCTTTCAGCCGTGAAGGCATTATAATGTAACGGTCAATCCAACTATTTGTTGGTTAAAGAGCATCCCAAGAGGTGATAGTGGGTGGTGATGACTAGCTACCTTCTCTTTAGTCTTACACTGCAAAATTACAGATGGTTAGCGCAGATAGTCCTCGTGTAGCTTTACGCGAAATTCGAAAACAAACAAACAAATTTGAGTGTATTGGTTTCATCACGAGTATGCTTCAACAAAAATACAAAGAATAGCGAGGGTTAAAAATTCTGTATCCTACTAGTATCGATAAAAGTACCTTCAAGTGTAGTGATAATCAGCCAATCAAACAGCTTTAAAAAACTATTTTACAAGCCAGTAATGAAAGTGACCTACGCATATTGGGAATATTTACCAGTGCTAAATAACAAAGAATAAGCTATACTTATGAAACTTAAACTGATACTAAAGAGAACTCAATACGTGATCTGATTCATAATATTTGAACTTCCTTTTCTCGATGTTCAGTGATTGGATCAAAACCTAGTTTTTGTTTTATAGCATTAATTTGTACTTTAACATAACATGGTGGTTAGGGCACTTTACTCGTAATTTGTAGTTCACGGGACCCATACCATTCATCAAACATATACTATCTTTCAGCAGTAGAAACGTTATTATGTAACGAACAATCTCACTATTCGTTTCTCAAAAGCACTTCAAGATTTAGTGGCGGGTGAATTTGGCTGTCAACTTTCTATCTAATTTATTATTTCAACCAAGGGACGGCTGGCTCATATAACCTTAGAGTAGCTCTGGGCGAAACCCAACAAACAAACAAACATCCTTTAATGAATAACAAATGTTATTATTAAGATAGTATTTAATCATTTAAATGTTGCTTTTACATCTTAAAGTTTGTTAGAAGTACAATAGCTTGATAATATTTGTCAGCAGCCATCTGGTAATAATCAACCAACTCCTGTTTAATTATATGATTTCATCTTTATATTCCAAGTTAATTCAAATCTTTGTTCACGATTAGTACTACTATATTAATGTCTCGAATAGCATTAGAGTTGGTTGTTTTCGTCGGGTCCTCGGTCTTCTTTAGTAGTTTGTTTCTCATTTATAGTTATTTTCCAGGATGTACCACCGAATATTTAAGATTTCTTCGTCTTCTCCAGGTCTTCTTGTTTCCAACTCGCGATTTCACAGTTTTTCCGGACTCTTGAGGCATCCACGTCACGTTTATTAGTCACACTCAATCTACACACCAGCCGAGTCATTCATCCAACAGCCTCTCCGATCCCGTCAGTAAAATCTAATAATGTCATTTAGTATCACCTGTGTATAATTTTTGTGTTGTACTAAGAGTATCTCACATGTGTTAACCAAACCTATTGTGTTACATATCAATTTTTGTGTTAAATTGGAAATATCTCAAGAATGTGAAGAGTTTAGTTCTGACGTGAATATTTTCTCGGTTTTATCGAAAAAATGTAAACGACTGCAAACGATTTAGTTCTAATGTGTACGAGATCTTTAGTTTTACCACAAGTAGTCAAGAACTCCAAAAGCAGTATAATTTCTGTGCTATGATTCTCTAACAATATGTCATGCATAGTAAACGAATCTCTTTTAATGAGTACAGAGTAAAGTTTCTCTGTTTAACAGACAGTATATCATAAATGCTGAATAGTTTTTTGACTTTGAAACAGATTTTTATTAATTGCTACTGCAATATATTCTTCGGCTTAAAAATATATTTTACTCACTTTTCGACTGAGTAACATTCAAACATTATAGCAAAAGATTTGAAATGAATTCTCAACTGCTGCACAACCAGATTTTAAACAGATTTTCACGTTAATTCTCAACTATCCTAAATCCGACACTTCTAGCTTTTTTATTACGATCCAAACACAACAACAACAAACTCTTAGTAAGTATTTTAATTTTAAATTTGCAGACCTGAAATGCAATCAGAGGCTCTCAGAAACCGTTGTTTATATTCGCCCCGCTAGCGAAAATAAAGTCCATTCGTTAAGTAAAACTGTTACGCGTTTAAACCAGCGGTAGCGACGCTAAATGACATTATTAGATTTTACTGACGGGATCGGAGAGGCTGTTGGATGAATGACTCGGCAGGTGTGTAGATTGAGTGTGACTAATAAACGTGACGTGGATGCCTCAAGAGTCCGGAAAAACTGTGAAATCGCGAGTTGGAAACAAGAAGACCTGGAGAAGACGAAGAAATCTTAAATATTCGGTGGTACATCCTGGAAAACAACTATAAATGAGAAACAAACTACTAAAGAAGACCGAGGACCCGGCGAAAACAACCAACTCTAATGCTATTCGAGACATTAATATAGTAGTACTAATCGTGAACAAAGATTTGAATTAACTTGGAATATAAAGATGAAATCATATAATTAAACAGGAGTTGGTTGATTATTACCAGATGGCTGCTGACAAATGTTATCAAGCTATTGTACTTCTAAAAAACTTTAAGATGTAAAAATTCAGTAGTTGGGTACGATCTCTCTTCAGGGCAGGGATCTGTAGATTCTAGGTTTGGAGACACATTCAACCGTGAAGGAAAACTGGATTATCCCGAGGAAATTAACTTCACGACCGAATAGAAAACCTCGACCTTAACCGGAAGAGGGTAGAGTGGAGAAATAATAAAAAAAAAATTAGTAAGTCAAAAGTCTAAAGTAAACTTGACTGGCGGAAAGTCGAGGCTAGGGAAGGAAAACCTTGGTTGAATTCTTAGTTGATGAGGAACAAAAGGCTAAATGTAAATGAGACGTCTTATCTAAACAAACTATTCCTCGAAAGTATTATCCTTGTAGTTTGCAATCTTTCTTAGCAATTCTTGTCTGAGACACTTTGTAGTTCACGGGACCTATACCATTCATCAAATATATACTATCTTTCAGCAGTAGAAACGTTATTGTGTAACGAACAATCTCACTATTCGTTTCTCAAAAGCATTTCAAGATTTAGTGGCGGGTGAATTTGACTGTCAACTTTCTATCTAATTTATTATTTCAACCAAGGGACGGCTGGCTCATATAACCTTAGAGTAGCTCTGGGCGAAACCCAACAAACAAACAAACATCCTTTAATGAATAACAAATGTTATTATTAAGATAGTATTTAATCATTTAAATGTTGCTTTTACATCTTAAAGTTTGTTAGAAGTACAATAGCTTGATAACATTTGTCAGCAGCCATCTGGTAATAATCAACCAACTCCTGTTTAATTATATGATTTCATCTTTATATTCCAAGTTAATTCAAATCTTTGTTCACGATTAGTACTACTATATTAATGTCTCGAATAGCATTAGAGTTGGTTGTTTCCGTCGGGTCCTCGGTCCACGAGGGCTATCAGTGCTAGCCGTCCCTAATTAAGCGGTGTAAGACTAGAGAAAAGGCAGCTAGTCATCATCACCCACCGCCAACTCTTGGGTTACTCTTTAACCAAAGAATAGTGAGATTGACCGTCACATTATGACGCCCCACGGCTGAAAGGGCGAGCATATTTGGTGCGATGGGGATTCGAACCCGCGACCCTCGGATTACGAATCGAACGCCTTAACCCACCTGGCCATGCCGGGACCATTTTTTGGTAGAATAATCTGTAATATTTTTTAGTAAACAACTTCGCACCTTTTGGGTCGTATGTTCATGTCAACTACTAACGTACACGCCCACTTGCTTCATTTTAAAGTAAGTACATAAGAGACGTAATACCCACCTGAGTTGGTATTAATCTATTCTTACCAGTCTTTTCCTTATCTTTTCCGAGAGTGTGACTGGAAACGAAAATATGGTGACGCAAGAGTAGCGCAATAATTCGAAGACATCTGTCAGTAAGTAATGGATGATCGGATGACAGCGATTATGAAGTAGAGGGAAAGTGACAATTAAGTCCTCGCTGGTTAGTCCTTTCCCTACAAAACACGTGTGGTTATTCTCACATGTTAGGCACTGAAAGTTAGCTGAGCCAGCAGCCTCGCTTGTCACCTTCAATAGAATAATTGCCTCTGGCAGAGCATTGCCCCTGAGGCACTTAGAGTGAACAAAACATTGGATGGACGTTTGATGATTGTTCTTACACTTGTACTCTGGAGTTGTGGAGTTGTTCAATTAACAGTACATGAGCAGAGTTGGTGATACGAGAGTTAGTAAACAATGAATTTTTGTTTGAGTGAAAACTCGTGGGGTGAAGCCGCCAACATTTGTTTCCTGTAGGTTGAATTTATCAGTTACTAAAAACCAATAGTAGCTTTCATTGATTGTGAAGAAGAGGTAATTTAGGAGCACCCCTTAAGACGCCCTCTTGCTGTTGTTTCAAGTTATCAGCTAAGGTTAACTTTTCGTCGATCTGGTGGAATGCACCTGATTTACAATCGTTGGTAAACGTTGTTCTATGGAGTAATACAGCTCAACTCATTGTAGGAATCCTAGATTTTATATAGATAAAATAGTTTTATCTGTGATTCCACTAGACTTTGTTCAAACAGGATTTTCAATTTGTATAACACCAAAAAACATAATCAGTAAGACGAACCCTGAACCTGTCTTTAAATTTATAATAATCACAAAATTTACAAAAAGTATTTCACTAATTAATGTTGAAACCTTGTAGATGCGTAAACTAACTTCATAGGCCTAGTACTGGAGTTCACTTGTGAAGAAAGTAAAACTGTAAGTGTTACTAAGATGTGAGGAAGTAAAATAAGTGTAAATGTAAGTGTCTCCCGTTCAGGTGGTCTTGGTATCTCTAGTTTGTTTGGAATTAAGCACAAAGCTACACAGTGAGCTATCTGTGTTCTGCTTACCACAGATATAGAAACCTGATTTCTAGCAGTGTAAGTCTACAGCCGTATTGCTGTGCCACTGAGAGGAAGGGGGGAGATGTGTGTGGGGGATGTTAGATTTAGGAGGATTACACGATATATTAGGTGTAACGAATAATTGTGAACACCTGAGCGTGAATAAAAGATAAATTGCATACCAAACAATATAATAAGTGTACGTATTGGAGAAAGTGATCCGAAGAAAAGCGAGTTTGAGTTCCACATTTCTGGCATGCGCAAACTGTTCGTAACAACGTGCGTGATGGTGTACCTAAGATATTGACTATTACTAAAAAGTAAACTGAGTGAAATTCGAGATGAATAAGCTTGCATTGATATTACGCTATTTAATGGAAAGCGCGTTAACGCGTGCGACTCGTAATCTGAGGGTCGCGGGTTTGAATCACTGTCGCGCCAAATATGCTCGCTCTTTCAGCCGTAGGGGCGTTATAATGTGACGGTCAATCCTACTATTCATTGGTAAAAGATTAGCCCAAGAGTTGGCGGTTGGTGGTGATGACTAGTTGCCTTCCCTCTAGTCTTACACTGCTAAATTAGGGACGGCTGGCACAGATAGCCTTCGAGTAGCTTTGTGCGAAATTCAAAAAACAATTTAATGGAAAATATAATTTCCATTTCATAAATTCAATATTAGTGCCTTCATTTCAGCAAACAGATATGATATAATAATTGCTTCAAAATTTCGGGCACCAAAATGATTTCACCATTAAACCCATTACAAAATATCACAGTAGTAACTTCTTGTATCCTTATAATTGCTGCGTGTAGTCCGTATGTAAAATAGTATTCTGTTGAAACTTAATATGTGGCTAGAAATTTCTCGATTTTCTTAGAAAGTTCACGATATCCACTTCTAGGACAATTGTTGAAAATACGTATAAGAGAGTATGTGTGTGCCAAATTCAGGATTAATCAAATTATTATATTACGTATGTATTACATTCCTACCTTACATGAACTAAAAATAAAGTGATAAAGATGGTCTTTTCAAAACTTCTGTTTCAGGTTGGTTTGTCAGAAGTTTACACAAGAAGAATATCATTGGTAGATCATTTATTTTATTTCAATATAAATTTGATTGGAAGAAAGTAAGTAAAATGTAACATCTTTATATGTACAGTTTAATATTTATATTCCATAAGCCATGCCATAAGAAAGTTATGTAATCATGAATACGTTGTTCGAAATATATTTCACTTTCACATTACTGTTTGTTTAAATAATCCATCAAAATCTTGAACCACTTTGATAAAAAAGATGCATAGTCTGAAAATACGAGAAACGATTGGAAGTTTTTCAAACAATTTTTTATGATTTAAAAATGCATCATAATTATCATGAATGACAGTAATTAAGGTTTACTGTGTATACTTTTCCTTTCAAGTTAATTAAGAGTATCTCTGTGATTAGTTTTTCTATGTTATGTGTATATATATATATATAGTTTAAAATAAAAGCATGAAAATATACAAACAAGTATAGTATTACTATTACAGTTTAACCTCAGAATTATAAAACAAAATTCTTAAATAATAATTTTTACAAAATCAGTACAAATATCAAAGCCAGTTTCGAGCAAATGAAACTAACAAATAACGAAAATAAATGATGATATTAAATAAAGACATAGAAACAATAAATAACAAAACTGCATTTATTAAGTAAATAAATAGCAGAAATGAATGCTGATATTAAACAAATAAATAAAATCAAAAGTTTCTGTGTAGTCCAGAAACAAATTCTGTTTAAGTAATTAGGGGAACTTTAAAAAATTCTCTCACCATTTGCAACATATAATATATATAAGTTTGTTAGACTTGTTCGATAAATGAGTGTCTGAATCTTGATTAAGAATCCATCCCTCACAATTAATTCTTTGTCACATTTTCATGAATTCGTCCATTGTGTGTGCCAAATCAAATCTAGGAAAAACTTTTGTGTCTTTCCTAAAGTAAAATCTGAGAGGTGTTTGTAGAAATTGATCAAACAAAAACTGAAATTTAATCAGAACGCATCTTTCCATGACACGTTTGTCTTCTTCGAGAAAAACAAAACAAAACTGGAATGCTGGAATTTTTTTACTCAGAGAAAAATATTTACTTCAGGCCTATTAGGCCTAATACCCCTTGCTAGTTTAACGTTAAATCTTTACTGATGTCTTTGTTTTTTAATATTAATAGCATTTTATAACAGTCATTATAATATAGATATTGTTTGTTTGTTTGAATGAGTCTGAAGGGAAAACCAGGAGCTAAAAATGTATACAAAATATTCGACATTGTTTTCACTTGTAACTTTTATTACAGTTTCTTTAACGTGCGATTACATCTTATTTCTCTCAGTGCTGTTAAGAGCAACTGAGCTTCAAATACATTCATGATGTCAGAAAATCACGTAGGCCTAAGACGTCTTGACAGTGGAACTGATTTAATATTATATATTTATTTGAATATCTATGTTTGTGGAAGGGACGGCTTCACAAGCTTATATCGAACTCCTGTTCTCACACCATGAACCAAAACTTTGAAATATTACTAAAGAGTGAAGTAATGGCATGGTGTTAGAAAAAAAACACGTAGATCTAAAAAGTCTTGATAATGGAATTGATTTAATACATATATGTATTTTAATATCCATGTTTGTTTCAGTTTAACATATATTTAGAAATGCATGTAACTTAAATGCGCATTGCAAAAGTCCCGCGTATTCTCGAAATGTTTAGAAGATTTTCAAGAGTAAGTATCAAAAATGTATGTGTATGTATGTATGTAAAATACTACTGATTGCTAGTATTATTGCCAACTAAACTTTTGAAAACTTCGTCTTAAAGTTTATAAAGAAACGCAATGCCAAAAGACAATAGAATGTTGTTGGTTTGCTACAGTTAGTATATTATAAACCTTGGAAGCTATAACTGTGACACTCTTATTATTCGGAAAACTATAGACATTTGACCAGAAACTTTTATAGGCTTCGAACGTTACAAACCGTTTAATTTAACTAAATTTCTACGAGGACGTTAGATGTCATTGACGGTGAAATGCCAGCTTGTAAATGGCGTGAGGCTATTCATTAAACAAAGTGTAATAATATCAACTTAGAATTAATTCTCTCATCGCGAACCGTAGATAAATATTCAGTTCCAGATCAGATAAAGATTAAGTATTGTTTGTAAGTTTGTAAATTTTTTATATAGAAATCATATTTTTATTACCTATTTGTGATAACCTTTATTGTAAATTGTATTGTTGCTTGTGTATATGTGTAATAAGAAAGACTATCTGAAATCCCCTTGGCGGACTCAGCAGATAGTCCGAGGTGGATTTGCTAAATAAAAACACACACACAGAGAGACACATTATCTGAAAACGTAGCAAGTAACATGATAAATCAGAGACTCGTCCGAAATAACTTATAATATGTAACATAATAAATTGGGGGCTCGTGTCAAAGACCTGAATAAAAGACGAAATTCAATCTATCAGTTTTAATTCAATTTATATTTATCAGTGCCAACAACATTTTATCATGTTTGTTTATCACTTTTACTCGAACAGCAAGTAAAATATAGCAAAAATGAATCGCTGAAAATTGCCAAAATTGCAGAATTAGAAGTTAAGAAAACAATGAAAATACAAACTTTTTGAAATACCAGTCAATGATGGTTTGTTGCCATAGGAAACATTAAGGGAATACATCAGGGTCTCCACTGGTCAATCAGAGTTGAGTGATAATGTTAAGTTAGAAATCCCGCTAAAACTCAAATAAAACGAGCTTGAATAATCCAGTATTAAAGCTCAGAAAGAGCAATCCCGTATGAGAGCCCAGGAAAAGCAAGTTCATATCGAAACTGAAAGAGAAAGTAAGCGCTTTGAGGCTGAACAGGCCTGTATCGAAGTCGGTAAAGAAAAAAAATGAAGCACGTATCCAAGCCGAAAAAGACATTAGGATGAAACAGATGTATATTAAAGTACCACCATTTAATGAAAATGAAGTTGATAAATATTTCGGACATTTCAAAAAAGTTTGCTAAACAATGAAATGAATAACCGAAAAATGGTAATTATTGTTACAAAGTGTCTAACTGGTAAAGCCCAAGAAGCTTATGTCACTCTGTCTCTAGAAGATTGTATGGATTATGACAAGGTTAAATCAGCTATCTTCAAACTATACTAGTTAGTATTGGAAGTTTATCGCCAAATGTTTTTAGGTTATCGCAAGCAAGATAATCAAAATTATGTTGAATTCGTCCACGAAAAAGAAGTTTATTTCGATTCTTGGTGTAATTCTATGCTTATTGGTAATAGTTTCGACAAACTAAAACAATATAATGTGATATAAGTGAATAGAAACAATAGAAATTAATAAAAACCATATAACCCAAGCACTTTCGAAAGATGGACTTTTCTTCTTCAGCGAAGAATTGGGAAGGGTGGTGTACATTGTCCTAGAAGTGAGACGCTTACAACATTACCTAGAGAAATAACAAATTTCTGGAAATCAATATGATCTTCATAATGTCACTAAACTCCCTTTATATATATATCATTCATTCGATTACACCACCATTCACAGTTTGCCAAAAAAAAGGTCCATCTTTTTAAAGTGCTCGGGTTATAGGGTTTTCATTTAAAAACTTCAAATACGTAATAGTCAGATTTAGTTAAATGCCTTCAATACCAAAATGGAACACAGGATCCGGTTATGAAACATCCCCACTTGATGAGATACCAATCTGTCATAAGTTAACCCCTGATGACTTATAGTACCCATGATACAACTGTGCAAACTGGGACAAGTGGGTCAAAAAAATCTTGCTCAAGGAAACGACAAACTGACATGAGTCGTTCTCAAATTCGTTGCCATCCGAGTACAACTCCAAAACACGAAGCCAATGGACCAGGCCCGGCCAAGCGTGTTAAGGCGTTCGACTCGTAATCTGAGGATTGTGGATTCGAATCCCCGTCGCACAAAACATGTTCGTCCTTTCAGCAGTGAGGGCGTTATAATGTGACGGTCAATCCCACTTTTTGTTGGTAAAAAAGTAGCCCAAGAGTCGGCGGTGGGTGATGATGACTAGCTGCCTTCCCTCTAGTCTTACACTACTAAATTACGGACGGCTAGCACAGATAGCCTTCGAGTAGCTTTGTGCGAAACAAACAAACAAATCAATGGACCACGCTACTTTTAATGGGCATATTTTTCATCCGCAAATTTCTTCTAATTTTTGCGATTCTTCAATTTTTAAATTACTTACAAATAATTTGTCTTACATCTTGACAATATTTGGTGGCGCTTGACTTAATTGGCCAATACCTATTCCCAACATGCTTTCAGCTGTGAGAGAGATATAATGTTATGGCTAATTACACTATTCCATTAGTGTAAGTCAAATATTGCTAGTGGGTGATGGTAACTATCTATCTTCCCTCTAGTCTATCACTTTAAGTTTACGGACAGGTAGTGCAGATAGCTCTTATGTGAATTTACTTCAAAGGATTTACAAAAAATAATAATATTTGATTGCTGTTAAATTTCATATTATTGTAATAGCCAGAAGAAATATTCTATAGCTGACAGGTTATTTCACTTCTAGTTAGCTTAGTTTTCCGAATTTCTTTGATGTCATACATCTTACTATACTTGGAAGTACCACCTAACAAAGTAAGTCACTTTTGGGAAGTTCTTTCAAGATGCTTAACTTATTTCAGTCATTGAATAGAACTACTAACTTTGAAACTTATGAACTTATCAACTCTCGGTAGTTTATTACATTACTAAATAAGTTAAGAGACTGCAGTCTTTAACTGACACGGAAAAGGAATAGTAAAATCATCTAATAACACTCTCAGAATTAAATATTTCTTAACAAAGTCTGACCGGGACTTTCTGGCTATAGGTGACCATCGACAATGCTCGATACAAATAGTTGACTGCTGTACTTACAGCTCAGTTTTTATAGGTGTATAGAAAGGAAGCCAGTTTGTTGATACCTTAACGTTGCCGTGCTGTTTCTCCTTGTCTACTCGTCAACCCTAGCGAAAACTCTGCCTCCTTCACTTCCTCTCATGCCACGCCTATCTCACCTGCCTCGTGCTTTGATGTATTCTGCTCCAAAGCTATCCCTCCACTGTAATTAACATACATAGCCTCTAGATAAACAATATTTACCTCTAGCGGAGAGAGGGAAGACAGATCTATCTTTGAGCATCCCAGATGTTTACTTCTCCTTTAAATTCCTCTCATTTATATTTATGTTAGGGTTAGGTGTAAAAAAGTGTGTTACAAAAGATTCTAGAACTCAGACTAGAACGTGTGATATTTGAATGTCACATAATTATTTTGCCCACAGTACGATACGTTTCAAAATCAACATATCCTTAATAATTGCTGGGTATCTCCTTACACAACAACTGGAATGTCTTGGTTCATTTAGGCTCTCTTAACTGTTTGTTTCACAAGTGATTATCTGGAAATAAGAAATCCGACCGCAGGGAGCTCAGTTTCCTTTCATTCTACCACTAGTTTCCTTAGTACTGAGCTCCTTTTGGGATATGTAACACAATAATTCCCGTGCTTCCTGATTTTAAAGTCTCATGTTTATAAACATCATATCACATCAGTTGATTAAACTTACATAGGTAAGTAGCGATAACAAGGGTAGCTTGAGTAGTTACCAGACTTCCTGATTAAATAAACATTTATTGCTAAAGTTAAGTACCACTGATGTTGAATTTTCTTATATGGTCAACTAAAGCAGTCCTCGTCATTGAAAGTTCTAATAAAAAATAACCCTTTATCCCTCTATAAGGTGTGGGGTATTCACTAAAAGAGTAAAATAAATAAATACCCTATAAAGTTGATTTTTTTTTTCTGTAGAGCGACCTTCGTGAGGTGTAACGTTTATGTACTAGTAACATCAGCCACTTATTTTAAGGTGCGGTTAATGACAGAAAAATGACAACATCATCCTAACAATCCTTCCCGAAAGCTGACGGTCAATTGAGCAGTGAGTCACCCTGGGAAAATGGCATTCACTTTAATACCCTCGTCACCTGATTAGGGATACTGGTATAGAAACTGGTCAGACCATGAGTCACATGCTCATGTCCTGTGGTCTACAGTTTACTGGGTTCTCAATAGAACTACTGTTAAGTACATAATAGAGTGCGTGCGAAGCTTGTTCTTTCAAGCGTGTTATACAGGGTCGTCAGCTGCAACCTCGTGCGTTGACTAAATGCCAGTGTGAAAGTTATGTTGTCCGTTCGAGACCCAAAATACACTGTAACTTTACCTTGTGAATAGGTTGTGGTAAGTACACGCTGGATTATGTACTACGTTTAAGAAACGTTATGTCGGACCAGAATATATGTTATAGGACACATTTATCCGAGAGGTCGTTCTGCATCTAACCACAGGTTATTGTTAAGATATATGCTGTAGAACTGTGGATATGTGGAATATAATTAATTAACTATGGGCTAGTCTTGTATTCTCTGATCGCACGAATTTAATAAATCGGTTCATTCCGTTTGCACAATATTTACTTTTTAACTGTTTAATCAAAGTTTCTTTGTATTTTTTTTGCAGATTTACTTTGATCGCTTATTAACTTAAGTTGAAGACTTTAGTCTTGACATGGAGCGAGGTTTTCTGATGCAGATTTGTGTAAAAACAGACACTTAGTTTAGTATCAGGAATTCAAAGCTGAAACTCAGTTCATAAAGATAAATTCTAAAGAACTGTGATATTCATGTACATTCATATCCAACAGGAAGTCTTTTTTTTTTTTACAAAAGGCAAGTTGAATGAATGTTATGGGGAGAATGCATTGAACATTGAAAAGCAAGAAAACATAAGAATGCAAATGAACAAAATATTTATTCGCAATTCTGGTAGTGTTTAGCACAAAGCTGGCCAGTTCTTGTTTTGTTGTTACTATCCGGTTGTTGAAGTCAAAGAGTAACACCTGTCTTCTACAAGAAGTCAATAGTTGTGACTGTGGCAACCCTCAGACTAGTTTCTTTTTACTTTGAATGAGCATTTATGTCTCAACTTAATTTTCACCTTGGGCATGACAGTTGTGGTGCCAGTATTTCAAGGTTGTCCAACTAGTGCTACAAGGAACTGATGCAAAATTGTGGCTTCCTACAAGAAAAGTATGGATCGAAAACATTAATTTTAACTAAACCACTTTGATGTAAGAAGTTTAGTTTACAATATAGCATTAAATTTTGTGCCTAATCATATTATTACTTGCCTTCTTTCTGGACGAGTTTATCTATTGGGTTGAGAAATAATTCGTGAGCGTTTTTTCAGGTTAACAAAATATATTCATAAATGAAACGCTTTCGCAAAATATTTCATGTAATTTGGTAGATAATTTTTTGCTCTAATAGATGGTGTGTTTGATTTTCATATGTCTTTAATTTTTGCTTTCATTTTCAGCTCATTAAATGGAATGTCAAGTGGACAAAATCGAGCATTTTCGACACCATCTGCTTTTCGCATTTAATTTCTTGCAATTTCCTTTAAAACAATGCATGCTATATACCTAGGTATTACATGAAATAAAGTATCATAATAAATGTTTTGGGTGTAATGTGTTCATGCATTGAAGTATTGTATAGTCTTGCATGTAATGCTTGAATGAAATTATTTAAAAACGCTCACGAATTATTCCTCAACCTATACAATTCACATAATTTCATATGGAGCAATGCATGTGCAGTAACCCTAACCAGACCCCTGGCCACATTAGCTATAACTGTCATATGTATTTTATGGAACAGTTTCATAATAAGTAGTCAAATCACAGATAAGAACAGAATGTGTCTTGTTTTGTTCACAATACATCAGTGTTGCGTTTATTTTTATTGTTCACAGTACATCAAATAAAGTAAAAATGATATTTATATAGTCCACACAAAAACTAGGTAATAAGTTACAGAATATTCGTCACAACAGCTACCTTGTGCAGAAATAATATTGGATAACAATTCAGCGGTAGCTGCGAAGTGTAGAAAGTTTGACCTACACCAATCAAACAAATCTTTAATGTAAATTACTTAAAAACAAGGAGTAAAAATGTTTGTTTTCATTTTGATTAAACTTGTGACCACATCATATTTCACCTCTTAAGACTAAGTCACATATTTCTTAACTGGTGTAATGTAGCTTCTATAGAAACTCAACATGGTCACCTTTTTTAAGTCGTGGGGACGTTATGATGTGACTGTCAACTCCACTGTTCGTTGGTAGAAGAGTAGCCCAAGAGTTGGCGGTGGATGGTGTTGACTAGCTGTCTTCTCTCTAGTCTGTGACTACTAAATCATGGACACCTAGTACAGGTATCTCTCGTGTAACTATGCGCAAACTTTAAAACAAGACAAACAAATTGTAACAAACAAAAGTAACTGATTTAAATCCAAATTGAATACATTTTTTTTTTAAATTAAGAAAACAAAGAATTCATGTTTTATGTCGATACAATCCCGAGAATTTTATCTAACAGCCTCGGCTATTTTAAGTGTGCTTGTAAAACCTTGTGCAGTTTGCTCTTCAGAGATGTTTGTACAACTCAGCTGAGTATTGGATATGGCAGATACAGTATGGTTGATATATCATGAAACACTCCTTTTTACTTTTACACGTAAGTTTCTAGAATTAATTAGTTGGAATTTCTGCAGGTAAGAATAAATTGTTAATTCGTGTAGGCCTTCCTAAGTATAGGACATTAGTGTTACGCCCAACGTCCGTTTTTATGGACAAACAAAAATATATATAACTTTTCTTTTGCTTTTAAAACATTAATTTTACGCTAAGAAAATAAAAGAAAAAATATTTTTATTTTCATATTAACGTGTTCTCCGTTCATTATGTGCAAGAAGAGAATACAGTGTATTTTGGATTATTTCCTTTTGCACACTTGTATAAAGAGGAACTGTTTTTTCAAGGTTTATAAATCAAAGACAACTATTTAATAACATGTACGTTCAGAAATAGAGGGAAGTTAAATTGACATGTCACGCTCAAATGTGTTTGTATATATATATATATATATATATATATATGGTGCTTATTACGTAATAGAGTGAGAAGACGGTTTTAAACAGTGGAACAAAGAAGATCATTTATATTCATTGTTGAACAATAATTGATATAATACATATGTATTGTTGAAAAGAGAAAAACCAAGAACAATTCTGACGTTTATAACAACTCTGGTTCGAAGCCCGAAGAAGTCCATTTTATGTTTGCTTACATTTAAAGAAATACCTTAAGAAACGGCTACTGTTGCTGACAGAACAGGAATAAATCAGTATTATAGGTGAATATATCCTAAAGACATATAAAAATATTTATAAGGTACTTTTGGACTATAAATAAACATCAGTGTCTGTGTATTTCTCTTCCCTATACGTTTACACAATTGTTGACCAACCAGCACCAAACTTGACACACAGGATGAAACAAGGATGGTTGTAAGAGGAGTTCGACCTCCCATTTAATTTTAATAGAATTCTTTTTAAAAATATCTCATTATTTTCCGTATTGGAACCTTTATGTTTTATTGTACTTTTAATGTGTATAATGTTGAAAATAAAATAAAAATAGAACCACAATTTCCTATCCTTTGTTAGAGAAAAGTTTATATTTCACTTGTCCAAAGGACAAATAGTCCAGATAGCATGAAAATAAATATTTTTATAAACATGTTTTAAAAATTAATTTTACTCTAGTTACAAATATATGTGGAGAATGATTACCGTATTTCTCTTATTACACAAAAACAACATTTGTTTATATGTATTTAGTCATCTTTAAGTATTGTAAGTATTGCTTGATTATCATATTGACTTCTGTATATACGCCTCGCATGGCCAAGTGGTTAAGGCACTCGACAAGTAATCCGAGGGTCGTGGGTTCGTATCCCCGTCACACCAAACATGCTCGCCCTTTTAGCCGTAAGCACATTGTAATGTGACGGTCAAGCCCACTATTGGCCCGACATGGCCAGGTGAGTTAAGGCGTTCGACTCGTAATCTGAGAGTCACGGGTTCGAATCCCTGTCGCATCAAACATGTTCGACCTTTCAGTCGTGGGGGCGTTATAATGTGACAGTCAATCCCACTATTCGTTGGTAAAAGAGTAACTCAAGAGTTGGCGGTGGGTGGTGATGACTAGCTGCCTTCCCTCTAGTCTTACACTACAAAATTAGGGACGGCTAGCGCAGATAGCCCTCGTGTATTTTGCGTAAAATTCCAAGACAAACAAACAAACTTCTGTATATTATTAAGTTATATTCAAATATTCTTTTTGATTAACCCTTATCGATTGAACGATCTGAAAAAAGGATTCATAAAGATTTATTCCTAGTTAGTTAGTTAGTTTAAGACCCTGGAAATTATTTACTTTGATGGTAAAGGTAGAAAATTTTATTTCAGGGTCTTCTCTTTGGACTGTCTTCCTGATTTTGGATTTGTTAACCTATGTTAACCTACTGGGCTGTAGAAACAAGCCTCAATTTGGGTATTTTTTCAAAATTGAAATGTGCTGCGGGTAAAACACATATTTCCTCCCTGGCCCAGTACGATTTCATGTTGTTGATCGTTTTCCTTTTGTATTATAACATTTCAACAATCCTATTAGTTGGACACTGTTGTCGTCTGAGTTAGCGTTCTGTAGGTAAAACATACGGGGTATTATAAAGCTGTAGTCGCCGGTTCAAATTGGATAAAATATCATGGCGTAGCTTCACTGTGTCTCCTTAACAACCTCTCATAACTAATGACAAATTTTAGCCAATAATTATATTTTTTGTGCGCCAGGATCACTAAGATTGGGGCGCTCTTATACACGATTTGATTTTATTACTCATCACGTTTTCTAACAACCTACCCTCCAGTTTGATTGTACGCCCAAAGTAACATATTGTCAGTTTCATATAAACATGGCTGAAAGAATTTTAAAAAGATAAACTTGCTTGTTGCAGTAAAAAGCGTTATCGTTTCCTACAAGCTGCGTCTCGAGCAGTACCGCAACGGCCAAGATATTGGCATGACAGATGACATTTCGTCTTTATATAGAAGATGTAGATGTGTGTGTGTGTGATGGAAATTGTAGAAACAGATAAGAAGGAAGTAAAGTTTGGTTTGAATTTCGCGCAAAGCTACTCGAGGGCTATCTGCGCTAGCCATCCCTAATTTAGCAGTGTAAGACTAGAGGGAAGGCAGCTAGTCATCACCACCCACCGCTAACTCTTCGGCTACTCTTTTACCAACGAATAGTGGGATTTACCGTCGTATTATAACGCCCCCACGCCTGAAAGAACGAGAATGTATAGTGTGACGAGGATTCGAACCCGCGAACCTCAGATTACGAGTCGAGTGCCTTAACTACCTGGCCATGCCAGGCCTAGGAAAGAAAGTTTTCAGTATAAGCTTTTGTTCTAGAACATTCTTCAATTGTTGCTGAAGAAATTATAGAATGAAGAATATTTTTACGCAAATAAATGTTACCATTCGATTTATAAATTCCTCAGAAAAATAACGTTAGTTAGATACATGTGTAAAATATTATAAAATCAATTATGCTGTCAAAAGTAAATGTTTAACAAGTCAAATATCAATCCCATTTCTATCAAAGCTCAACATAAAGAAATCCTCACCACAAACAAGTTGATACGTTTTTAATGAAAAGCATATAAAAACAGGTTATTTTGTACGTTATAGCTTTTGTTGCCCTCGCTAATACAATGGTAAGTCTACGGATTTACAACGCTAATGTCAGCGGTTCGATTTCCCTCGGGAGACTCAGCAGATAGCCCGATGTGGCTTTGCTACAAGAAACACACACACGTCCCACCATCATTCTGTACCTTTTGCCATCCTTAGATCATACTTAATTTTTTCAAGATCTGTTTTATTACTTGTATACCCTCTTTTTCTTAAACAATTTCATTGTTAAGAGATCATAAGAGAACATTTGTTATATTTCCGTAATTAAATGTTAAAATATATTGTTAAAATCATGTCAGTTTATTCACTGTACTTGTAGAATGACCTCAGATATTGATATTATACAACACAGTTAGTTACAATAAGTTATTAATCATCACTGATCGTGATAGCCTTCCCACGTTTTAGTTTGATCATTCAACTTGAGCTATAAACACTTATTAGAATAATCGAACTTGCAAGCTGGTACTGTGTTTTGCTCAAAAGTTTATAAATTACAGTACTGTGCTAAAGTGTTAAGACTAAATAATATTTTTTTCATTTTATGGGTCTAATTATTCCATGCCATAATTGAACGTAAATTTTAACACTGTGGTAATGCTTCACTGATCCATGTTGACAACTGAATGAGCCAGGGTGATAATACTTGTCATTCTTTAGAATTCCTATATACTTGTAACAAGCACATGTCATAAGGGTTCTGCTTGAATGAACATATTGATTAAATTTAGGATCATGGTACCCATACGGTGTCTTAACAACACAGAAAGGAGCTAACATATGGTACAGGTATATGCTAGAAGATTTCAAGTTAATAGCACTTCACAAATAAACCTTGACAGAAACAGTGTTTAACACTATATATTAAGTTGTGTTGTCATGCCATGGCCCAAAAAACATAGAGAATTGTCAGTAAAGCAGAGAGTTCACATAGAAGCTTTACGTGATGGACGAATTGCACCATGGATTTGACTGTAATTCTTATAACCAACCCTTAGCCCCAAAGTGCGTAGAGCGATTTTTATTAATTTTTACAGAAACACTGATCCGAAGTCTGGAACGCTAGCTACTAAGTGTACGATCGTCTAAATCTAATCTTGTTGTAACCAGAACTCATGTCAAAAATATACTACTGTAATACACTTTGAATCTAATACTATTATGAGCACAACAATTTTAAGCTCACTTTTCTAAATTGTTCTAACCCTAACTAGTGTCTTACCAATTAAAAATGTGCTAAAACTAACCTTATCAGAAAAAAGAATTAGATTGAAATGTTACTCTCTCGCAATGTTGAAACATATATGATCTATTAAACCTCATTTCTATCGAAATTATATCAAAACTTAAACCTAACTATCCACAAAAGAATAGCTTCACACCTAACTATGATTACATCCCGTACTGAGTTGAAACTTACTCCGAAAACACGACCATATTTATTATTAACGCCAGAACTAAGTTCAAACCTAATCTTTGTACAGCCCGTGTTTAAACCTCTAACTGTTAATGCATGAACTTCGCATAAACTTAACTTTCAAATCAAGCTCAAAATCTTATTTCATTAGCGGTATAAAGAATTTTAGGCCTACACCCTTGAAAATATTACGCATTAACGATAGGCTAACCCTAAAAATGTCAAAGCTTAATAATATACTCATATTAATATTCAAACCCTTGAAAATATTACACATTAACGATAGGCTAACCCTAAAAATGTTCAAAGCTTAATAATATACTCATATTAATATTTTATTTCAGACGATTTCGGCTATTTGCTCCATTACATCCTGCTACAAATACAATATATATATCAATTCTACACTTATTTATACACAGAGCTCTTGGTAGTCATCTATTCAATCAATATTTTTCCCTTCGCTTTCAACATCTTAGCGATATATGTATTCTGTTTATAAAGTATTTTTACTTTCTGAGTAACAAGATCAAATTGTATTCATAAGAATAAAAGCTGAGATGACCTTCAAAAATTCAGATTGTCTTGAACTTTACCAAATACAACTGTAGGAATTACGTTCAAGCATTAAAAAAGAAACGTGAATAAACATAACGATATTAGAACAGAAGCCAGGTTCAACACTAGCTATATTACGTTTCTGTATATTTGGTTTACTTTAAGACAGTAAATATGTGTATGCTAATTGTTGAAGTAATAATTTACTAAGTGTGGTTCTCATGAGATTTATATTCAGCCAAATATCAAGAACCACACGAGTTTAAAATGTTAAATTTGTAAAAAACAATGAAGAATGAAGATACGACAATTTGTTGTTTTTTCCAATTTCGCACAAAGCTACACGAGGGCTATCTGCGCTAGCCATCCCGAATATAGCAGTGTAAGATTAGAGGGAAGGCAGCTAGTCATCACTACCCACCGCCAACTCTTAGGCTACTCTTTTAGCAACAAATAGTGTGATTGACCGTTACATTATAACGCCCCCACAGCTAAAAAGCGATCATGTTTGGTGTGACAGGAATTCGAACCCATGACCCTCGGCTGACGAGTCGAGTGCCTTAACCATCTGGCCATGTCGAGCCACATTACGACACTAAACTGAGTTAAAATGTGCTGAAACCGTAAAGCACAAAACTAGGTTTAACAATGCTAAAACTTAAAAAGTAGATGTTGGCATTAAACTAGATTTCAAACTATATGATTTAGCTTTAACGTGATAGATGATTCTACTTACATGATCGTCGAGTTCGTGGAAAGTCTGATGTACATAAAACTGCAACGAGCCAAACGCGAAGAAAATATATTTTTATTACTTCCTTAGTAAATACATATTCATAAATAAATATAATTGTTTCATAAACAAATAATTCCTGTTTAAAAGATGGATCCTAATTTCCTGTGACATCATTGGCTATGTGTGTTGTATCTGAGAGTGTCGTGATAAAACACATTTTACTATTTATCTTAATTAATTAATTTTTAGAGTTCAATTTACTTTATTTCTTAGTTACAAGGTTTTTATTGAGAAAAACATGTTTTTTTTTCTCCCACTCCTAGAAGTTTAGATAAAATAACTCTCATAGTTTGATATTAGTAATAGAAACTATATTTACTTTTTTAGCTATTTAATCTCAAGGAGATTATCTTGGAGAAATTACAGGTGAGCTGAATGGACACTAATTAGCATTGTGGGTAAGTGGTGGTCCAAAAAACTACAGTTATTTACGTAACGACGAAAAGTCATGCTGTAAGATCAGATGGTTTGCCCTTAATTTTATCAACAGTAAATAACTAAACTTTCCATCAATAAAATGTATGATAACCGAGATATTCAGTCCTTTTCAGCCTCTATAACAGTGACCAATCATAAGTAAATTTATGTAAATCTAAAGACCATTTACAACAAAGAAGAATTATCGTCCAGTTTACACCAAACGAACCATCCTTCCTGACTTTATTATTTTAAAGCACTTCTATATAGATACTGGTTTTTACATCCCATGGAACTAACTACTTTCTATGGTCTGTGGGCCGAAAAGAGGGCAGGATGGCATGTGCAGGGTCTTAGGAGTGGTTCCCAAGTGTGCTGTATTAAGATCTATATAAGGTAAGTCATACTACAATTCTTTCTTATTGTAGCTCGAGGTGGATAACCATCTACTACACCCTTTAACATGTTTAGTATCATGTGTAACAGGAAATGCTAAATCATTGTAGCTCGAGATGGATAACCATCTACTACACCCTTTAACATGTTCAGTGTCAGGTGTAACAGAAAGTAGTAAATCATTGTAGTTCTAGGTAGATAACCATCTGCTACACCCTTTTACATGTTTAGTGTCAGGTGTAACAGGATAGTACTAAATCACAGTTTGTAAGTACAGTTTTAATCTATAATCGTGAAGTACTTTATCATATCCATGAAGAAAAAAATGATGGTTTTACGGCGAATTTTAACCGTTGTATAAAACATAATGCAAAACGTTTTTCTGAAAATGTTCATAATTATTTACAGTCTGATAAAACAAACCTTTTTGTCATTGACGGTCTTATAAGTAAAAGTAGAGGAAATAAACACGTCTGAAATTTTTACCATATGAATTTATCGATACTTTATATTCTACAGAATCTTTTTCATTAAGGTAACTAAATGTGTAATATTAGTTTAAATTGTCAATATGTACTTTGTTCAAAACTCTCAGAGATGAATCTCAGTTGAACATGACAAATATTTCCATCAGGTATCCATTTAGCATCTGATGTCATAAAGGAAAACCTCCAGTCAACGCTGGAAAACGATAGTGATACATGCTATTTCAAAATCTGGCTAGAATAGGTCCACACAATAAAGAGAAGAAACATAAATGTCCCATGTTCAGAACATCTAAAGCTAACAGACGAAGAACATGACAAGTAATCATGACTCTCCTACCACAGGAAAAGTCTTGTCAGTGTACAAAAGCTGAGCAAGACTCATTTTCTCTCCCTCCTAACAAATAGTGATTGAGGAAGGTCAGTGGACTGAATATTATCCTCTACCCTCACTGACTGACAGAGGATCCATATGGATTAGGAAATGAATATTTATATTCAGCCCAATCGTATCTTCATGTAAAGCCAAAGACTGTCAAGTCTGATGGTACCGATATAAAACAAGGACGAAGACACTTCTGTACCTGTAAACGCGTAACATCATTCTCTATTTACTCATGTAGATGTAACCTTAATGATAAACTAATCTCTTCATCTCACTACCTTTACACATAGAATCTTTACTAAGTTATAATGGTGGAGCTAAGGGAAGTCAGTTGACATCATTCATGTGGATAAAAGATACAGCGACCAATTACATTTGGTTGTTCAACAGTCGACGTGGTTACTCGTTCACATTCAGGAAGCTTTTTTCAGGAGATGTTCTTGCCTTATATTGTAAGTTTAGAAATTCTGGCTCATAGAAGTAAAGATTCGTTTTGTATTGTACCAAATAATCAATCATAATTCAAAACTGTACCACAACATGTTTTTGTTTACGCAGGAAAGGACGAGATAAGTTCGTCAGTCGTTCTGTCACACGCTAAAGCATTTCAGAAAGAAACCGCTATATGTCCTTTTATATAAGTAATGTGTGAATTGTTTTCAATTCCCCAGGGAAATGTACAAACATCTACTGGTAATGCTTTTTAGGTTAAACACCTATGCGTCAATCTTGTGTTGGTGGCGATACATTTAACTGGTCTTAGAAGGAAAATCCATACAATTTTAAACATTACAGAATCAATTTCGAGGCAATCCACGTGGATGGAAAACTAATACCTTTACAACCAGATTTTGAAGCTGAGCTGCTTGAAGCTGTGAAACATTATCTATTGGACCTAAAAAACAGTTGAAAAGTTAATGTTTTTTGTTTGTTTTTTTTGGAATTTCGCACAAAGCTACTTGAGGGCTATCTCTGCTAGCCGTCCCTAATTTAGCAGTGTAAGACTAGAGGGAAGGCAGCTAGTCATCACCACCCACCGCCAACTCTTGGACTACTCTTTTACCAACGAAAGGTGGGATTGACCGTCACATTATACGCCCCCACGGCTGGGAGGGCGAGCATGTTTAGCGCGACGCGGGCGCGAACCCGCGGATTACGAGTCGCACGTTTTACGCGCTTGGCCATGCCGGGCCGAAAGAGTTAACGAATACTCGAGAGGATATACATTTACTGCCTTAGATTTCACACCAGATCTATCTGCTGGAGATTCTCACTTTAACTTAATTAAACTGGGAAATTTACGAAATAAATAACGTTTTGCTTTACATAACGCAATAAACCTTCTAGTATATACAGAATTTCAGTCAGTTTTATAAATTTACCATTCTAGGAACACCATGCCGATACAACAAGGCAAAATAAATGAATGCATTAGAAATGTATACAATATTCATACGGTATTTGTGCACGAGAAGAAAATTTGGAAGTATGTCTACAATTGATCAACTACCCGACCATGCAGAAAAACAATTATACATTATCAACCTGGACACTAGCAGTAAATCTGGTAGCCACTGAGTGTGTATTTATCTTGGTCGAATTGAAAAAGGAGAACATTTTGATTCATTAGGACTACCACCAAAGCCCGGCATGGCCAGGTGGTTAAGGTAAGCGACTCGAAATCTGAGGGTCGCGGGTTCGAATTCCCATAACTCCAAACGTGCTCGCTCTTTCACCTGTGGGGGCGTTAAATGTAACAGTCAATCTCACTATTTGTTGGTAAAAGAGTAGCCCAAGAGTTGGCGGTTGGTGATGATGACTAGCTACCTTCCCTTTAGTCTTATACTGCTAAATTAGCCTTCGTGTACCTTTGCGCGAAAATCAAAACAAACCAAATCAATCAGTAAGCCCAAACACTTTGATTCTTACCTTCATGAAAATGGACGCAGTATTGATTCCAATGGTCATTTAGGTAGTGATCCTAAGTTCTTCTTCGCTTCTAAGTCTGGAAGTCGCCAACCAAGTCCAAGAAGTCCAGCAAGTTAGGTTATAGTGTTTGTTTTTTTGTCATTATTGTAAGGGTAATCACATAAATTCCGAACATTGGACTCGAAAACAAAAGAATATGTCACCTAATGGTCTTGTTTCCACGCATAAAAATCGTTGTCACTCTGAATGTGTAAGAAAAACAATTTTACCATTTGCGTCAAAGGATTTTGAGTCCATTAATATGGATAAGTCCAATCCCATACCTACTAATATTATTCAGTATACTGGGCTACTTATTCTTTATTATTACAAGAAACACTGCATTTTTATACTGAGTCAACTATTGGTGAATTTATTTTAGCTCAGGGCATTGAGAGTAGCTTTGAGAATGTGCATCTCATAAAGTTGATTTACAATCTGATTTATCCTCAACATATGCTTGTCAAAGTTTTTGTAATCTCACCCGGGCCTGTGACATAAAGTCTATAAACACTGCAGTTTTTAATTCTGACTTTGGCTCAAACATACAATTATCGAGTGTTGTGCTCTTCTCAAGTTCAGCCATATAGATACATTTGTCGTGTTTAGTCAAAGAATCACTTTAAAAAAGATTTGGCAACGGGCTCTTCCCTGATCACAAACTGAAATACACTTTCTCCAATGTCATGTTTGACTTCTCTGAACTTCCAATGAAAATTTTATTCGTTAAGTTTATAATATTTCAACAATGCCGCTTTTAACATGTCATAGCCCACAAAATCTTTTGATGTTATGCCTGCATATACCTGTTGGCCTATTCTTGTGAGAAGTGAGCTGAGAGAGACTGTCGAGTTATCTTTGTCTAATTCTAGCTTTGATCAAATCTTACATATCTCTGAAAGAAATTGTTCATATCGCAGAGATGCCAACTATTTCAAATGACTGAGCATAATGATTATAGGCACAGCCCTTTCACAGTTTTAGTCCTTTAAGATTTGCCAGAAACAAGACAATCTGGTGAACGAGGCCTCTTTTTTTCCAACTTGTGAAGGATCGCATTGGTGTTTCTATGCCGCTTAGAAAACGATAAATACCCATCTGCGCAAGCGCTGATTGGCTGACAAGCACTGATGACGTAACTATGGATTCCCAACGTACCCAGTATGGAGAAGCACCGCACTTAAACTATTGGTAGACATCAGAGATACAAATATTTTTTATTATTTCAAGCACAAACATGATTATCGCAAATAGCCATTTGGACTGCGTCGTTTATTTGTCATCAAAATTTATTTGCATCTCACTAGAAATTTTCTTTTCACCCCTTTCAAGCCATAGGGGAACAATTTATCACTTTATTGTATAGGCCTATATAATATATAATAATTTGGGAGTTGCAACAAGTCGTAATATTTGTCTGTATGAGCGTATAGTCGTAATGTAAACACCAAAATCATAATGATTACGCTCAAATCGTAATGGTTGGCATCTCTGATATCGTCTTTCTGTCTCAAGTTTGGACAGTTTGGGAACCTTACATTGTCATTCTCAGGTCCTTCATCTTTCTGTTGAGTGAGTTTAACAATTTCTGTTTCTCTAGTTCTACTTTCTTCTCTCTCTTATTTCATTCTTCTTTCCTATTGTTATCATTATTCTCTCTTTCCTTCTTTCAACATTTCTTCCTCTCTTTCTTCCTCTGTTCATGCTCTTTTCTCTGTAGTACTTACAGTTATTGGTTTCTTTTTTAACAAACTCTAATACATTGCTATCTTCTTTATCCATTTATCAGTCAACATGGTTATATAGCGTGATTGTAAAGTTGACATTATTTTTCCCACTAATATAACTGTGAAGATACACGACTACTTCTGCTGTCTTTCTTTGTATAATCCTGGCTGACTCGCTAAATGCCAAGTTTCATAGAGTCGGATTTTTTACATTAGGTGTCTGTGACTTATCGTGATAAATGTCAGCAATAAACGGATAATCCCTTTGTTTTAAAATAATATATTTAAAACAAGTCAAACATATGTAAAAAAAATTGTTATTACAGTTGTATCCAGAGTTTTAAATAACAGTTTCTTTTCCGTTAAAGTCCACAAGGCAGGCTCGATTACTTTAGAATATTTTTTGACAAAGACAAATTACTCCCCTCCAACTCTGTTATTACAATACAAGTTATAAAACTCACTTTAGAAATAGCGAATTACACTAAACTGACACACTTTCAGCAATTTAACTTACTTGCATTAACTTGATCACCTATATGTATAAAAATTGCTCGACTAAGGCGTATGACTTTCATAAAATACAAGATGTTATGATATAACAATATTCACTTACAGCAACGAAACAAATTCAGGAAGTTTGAGTTTTATTACTTCAATTCACAACAACTAACCATAACTATCTTTTCTAAACTTTAATGATCGCACAATATAAATAAAATAATACTTTGGTATTAAACTTAAAATGAACGGTCGTGTGTATCCAAGAGCCGCAGTAAGTCTTACTCTAACTTCATATATGCACGTAGTTTAGAGGTTCTTCATTTTTCTTTATAAATTGACACTTAAGTTAATTAGACTTTATTGCAAGGAATGCATCTTGAAACAACACTTGTTGATGGTAGAACTTCCATGATTTACTTGCAGACGTTTCTAGGAGTGTGTTCCAAAACGTATATTTTGGGCTATTGCCTTATCTCTTCTTCTGTTATTACCTACAGACTTCCCTAAAAATTCTGTACGTTTTACTTATATGTTGTAATAAAAAAGCTTCAGAATGGGCTATGTGGTATCGAAACCCCAATTCCTAGCATGAAAAGACCATTACTAACTTATCACTGAGCCACAAATATTCCTATAATATACTGCTATTAGTCACTGTCGATAAATTCCCCCAGTGGCACAGCGGCATGTCTGCCGACTTACAACACTAGAAAACTGGTTTCGTGGTGGAAATAACAAAGATAACCCATTGTGTAGATTTGTACTTAATTCAAAACAACAACAGCAAACCATTTATTGATGAATGCTAGTATCGTATCCCGCCATCTAGTGACGCTCGTTAAGACATTATAATAATTAATTAGTTTTGTTTATATTTAGGCCTTGGTAAATCTTGAAGAATTTTATTTCTGATCTTATTTTAACTTAAAATTTTAGATTCCAGTTGTTGATTTTCTAAGTTAGCCTTCATAATCTCTAAAATTTTGATTCTAATAGAATCCGTTCCTAAAATATATTCAATTGGATATACTTTAGATCATTAAAATGCGCAATTCCGAGTATTTATATATTCTTTCTACGCTTGTGATAATTTTCCTAAATTTCTTTGACAAGTTTATTCAAGTAATAATTAATCGATCGTATAATTCTTCGACAAAGATTATTTTTCAGATGGTTTACAAATAGGATACTAGATGGCAATACAGTTGTTAAAACGATTGTTGGTAGTTAACGGACTCAGCTCAAACAAACGATTGACAGATCTGTTGTTACAAGAAATAAATAAATACTTTTTTTCACTTTTTTGACAAATATATTTTGAATTAGATATTTTCTAAAGAACTATTGAATATTTGTGAAATAACCAACGTAGCTAACAAGACAATCACAACTTACGTCCACATAGAAAATACACTCTTGATTTTGGTATTATGTGGTTTTACTAAACCAAAAAAAAGTGGAACAAAACTTAATAGGGTCATGTATATTTCTACATTCCTCGATCAGTTCGGTTCATTAGTTTTGTGTATTACAGAACGATCCTCACACACTAAACAGGGACTATTATCATCTGTATTTACAGATTCAAGCATTATAAGAACGAACAAAACACAGACAAAGACACAATCAAAACGTTTATCACACTGTGAAGAACACAGACGACAGAACTATTAAAATCATGATAATGTTGTATGTGCTGTCAGAATGTTTATCACATTGTATACTCAACATTGTATTCACTCATCATTAAGATTTATTTTTTATAAGATATCTGACACGTGGAATATTTAATCAATAATAGAAAATTCACATGATCTGTATAATAAATTGTAATTTTTAAATATTCCAATATAATCGAGACAAAGCCAACATGGTAATTATTTGTGTCACGTCATCTACGTTATTTATTAATCTACATGTGGGCTTAGAAAAATGTATACATTTTTCTGTACAAAGAGAACAAGATAAAAGAAGTGTTAAACCAAGTCGTGTTTTATATTTTTAAATCATTTTCGTTTGTTTATTTGTTTTTCTTTTTTATTCGATCTTTGTCAAAAGCTTTTGCTACTGGTTTTATTCTACAGTAGGCAGCATACGTAATCAGACAAACAGTGGAGGCAGATGTCTTGTTTTTATATCAACATTAGATTAATATTCTGGTCAGCCCACCAATCTTTAAGAGTCTTCATTTAGATTATGTCAAATTAGAGTTTAAGTGTCTGATTACCTTGTCAGATGGTTCGCGAGGACTGAATAAACCGCTTAAACAATTACCAAAAAAGATTTAAGAAAATATAAATCTTTCGCTTTTGCAGCTGACGAAAAAACACACAACAACAAAAGCAATACATTCCTTAATATTTATTATATACACTGTTACGTTTAAATCAAATAACATATAGCAGTTATTGTTTGAATTTAAGCACATAACAACACGATGGGCTAACAGTGCTCTGCCCACCACAGGTATCGAAACCGAAGTTTGGCAATGAAAGTCCAGAAACATATCAATATTCAGGCATTTATGGGGCATTGTAATTATTATCCTATAATCTCGATAAGTTAAACTATCAAGAATACTTCAATTTTTAAGATATCTTTGATCCATCCATGGGCCAGTGGTAAATCTATGGACTTGAAATTCTAAAATCCAGGGTCCGATTCCCTGCAGTAGACTCAGCAGTTAACTTAATAGGCCCGGCATGGCCTAGCGCGTTAAGGCGTGCACTTCGTAATCTGAGGGTCGCGGGTTCGCGCCCGAGTCGCGCCAAAACATGCTCGCCCTCCCAGCCGTGGGGGCGTTATAATGTGACGGTCAATCCCACTATTCGTTGGTAAAAGAGTAGCCCAAGAGTTGGCGGTGGGTGGTGATGACTAGTTGCCTTCCCTCTAGTCTTACACTGCTAAATTAGGGACGGCTAGCACAGATAGCCCTCGAGAAGCTTTGTGCGAAATTCCAAAACAAACAAACAAACAGTTAACTTAATTTGGCTTTGCTATAAAACAAAGAAAGTCGTTATGTTTGTGAAATGGTTAAGATCGATGTTCTTTATTGTTTTCATCGTATAAAAATTACAAATATTTTAATCAATGTTTAAATAATCTAATAACTGTTATTATTCATGACTTTCTTTAACGCAAACTGGAATTTATTACGAGACTTTTTTTTATATAAATATAAATAAAATAACGCCCTCTATCTCTTAAATACGTATGTATTTGTGTTTTCTTATAGCAAAGCCACATCGGGCTATCCGCTGAGCTCACTGAGGGTAAGCGAACCCCTGTTTTCAGCGTTATAAATCCGAAGACATACCACTGTACTTGGTAAAGTAATACATATGGCGGGCATCTCTTAATTGCAACTTTCTTACTTCCTGATGAAGCTGTAATAGCGAAGTATTGCGTTCATAAAATCATTCCGGAGTTATGGGTCATTATTTTACTTACGTTTATAGAAATTCCAAGTCTATATTTTAAAATGGAAACGAGACTATCACACCTATAAGGCCTTTGTTATTTAGTGTCAAACATGTTAGATTAGATATTGTTGGTCTGACACTTTTATAGGCTAATTCCCAGATAGGATAATATAAAGCATACTTTGACTTCATTAATTATCACTATAGTTTTACTTCATTAGGTCCAAAATTTCATTATTAATTATCTTGTTCTCAGCTTTGAAATTAAGCCGTAAGAAATTACCTGACATGTCAAAAATAAGTTGGTTCGAAGTCTTTTAAAACAGTTCTGACGTATAAATATAGAATGATCAACGCATTATTTAGCGGCTAAAAATGATACAGAAATGCAATATGACAATATGTTTATCATATTTCTAGTATAATTTGATGTTCATGTCATTAACGACCTCGGTGTCCTGTATCGTTCTATTTTTCGTAAGATTAACGATGCAAGGTTCCAACGCCTTAGCCCTTCCAAGTCGTTTTGGGGACCGGAAATATACAAAATATGCGAACGTTGTGGCAGTTTTCTCTAAGTAATTGGAAACACGCACCCAGAACATTGAAAATTATCCGCAGGCTTACTTAGGCCGCAGTCACGTTGTCTGCAGTTTTCTCCCCGTTAGAGAAGAGAAGTCTACAACGTGTACAATTAGAGAACGAAATAACTCATGTTTTGTGACAGCTCTAACCCAAGTTACGCTTTTCAATCCTTTTCAGAAGACGAGACATGAATTCGTTCGTTGGTCACTTAAGATGTGTATGTGACATAGAACCATGTCCGGTGTTGGATATCATCCAAGAAACTGGTTTGAAAACCCTGGATTTTTACCAAAAATAGTCTGTTCTCTAAAGATTTATATTTTTAAACATTGTTGGATCTATTTGCCTTCCTTTTTTGTGTATTGTTTTTGGTCGTTTATTGTGCTTCAACCGCCGGGGGACAAACCGTTGTTAACTATCGTATTTAATTAAGAGGCTAAACTAATGGCTTGTACGGACATTCTGTTTTGAGGAAGACATTTGCTGGCAAGGTTTTTGAAATGCAGCTGATTTTAACCAATATCTTAACAATAGTCTAACAAAATATATTTGAACCATTCATTTTGAATTATTGTATTAAACTATTGTTGAGTAACATCTTAAAATGTTTGTTAGATTATTGTTAATTAGTATTGTGTGACTTTATATTGACCAACATATTGAAATATCTTTAACTATTGTTCAATATCATATTGGGATATTTTGAGACTATTTTTGGTTAGTAGTCTTGAAATAATGAATGTAACTATTGTTGATAACCCTCATCATGAGATATCTTATGCTTACCCATAATCCATTGTTCAAGAAGCTTGCTACCAATTTGTTTCAAAATCCAAACACTAAAATAAAGGTTAAATTTAATAAAAGAAGTTTATATTATTTTCCTTTTTGTTTTAAATTCGTTTCATTTAGTAGGTTTATTGTTTCAAATAAAAAAGGCATATTGGCCAAACAATATTTGTCATACTATCTAACCTACCATCTACCAACTGTTTTGAAATATTGAAATATTCTGTTGAACTGTAGTTGAATAGCATCTCAGAACTATCTGTATTCTATTTATTATTTTTTTAATTGCTCTATGTTAGACTGTTACTGAGTAACTTATTGCCATAATATGTTGAGCTATTACTATCCATCACTTCGAAGTATTTTATGTACTTGGTCTAGATGGAACAGCAATAATGGTTTGGATGGACACTTCTAAAATCAAGAGTTCGCTTACCTTCGGTGGACATAGCAGATATTCCGGATTGGCTTTGCTTTTAGAAAACACACACATACATAAAAGGTGAAAAAAGAAAACAGATCAGGGACACCAAGATTCGGTCAGACCTGTCCCTAAATTAGAGCTACACACCGCCTACACACTTACTTTTATAACCAAATAACAAGATTTATTGTCACAGCTGAAAGTAAAAGTCCCGAGCTTTAACCCAAAATTCTACCCTACGCAGTCCTATCCTTTCCAGCCATAAAAATACACTTAAAATACAAGTTCTTAAGTTGTCTGAAACGTACCAAGTTTTGTATCTGAGATCACCTATAGTACTGCAGAAACATTTGAACTAAGTACATTAAAGTTGTATAAAACTGAGTTATTAAAATAAACGACAAATGGGCTGTTTGATCTTTCTTTAGTTTTACAACTTTAAACCTTCCCATTAATTTTCAGGAAACTATCGATTCTTCTATTAACTCAAAGTGTAGGTTTCCACGACGGCAACTCATTCTATAAGTAAATCATTCTACTAAAAAATAAAACTACTATGTTGTGTATAGCCTTTAAACTAGAAAATAAACCTATATCTATAGAATACAGTATTTTTTGTCACAGTATATATAGACTGTATATACACACTTACATATGTGTGTGTATTAAATGTTCTAATGGCCAAATCTAAGAGGAATGCGTGTGTGTCTTCTTATACCAAAGCCATATCGTACCATCTGCTGTGTCCACCGAAGGGAATCGAATCCCTGATTTTAGCGTTGTAAATCCATAGACTTACTGCTGTCCCAACAGAGGACACTTAAGATGAATGAACTAGTTAAATTTATGAAGACATTTTAAGTAATCCGCGTCATTAAAACTTTCCAATAACTGTTGAAAATACAAGACAAATAAATTAAAGTAATAAATTTTAATTTGGAATTTTGAACCTTTTTTCAGAAATGTAATAACATCGGGGTGTGGGGCCAAAAACCTCCATTATTTCCTTAAACTGTTAATGAGCAATACCTCACCGCCCCCATCCTCGATGGCTCAGTTTGATGGTAAAGTCTGACGTCTTACAACGCTTAAAAATCGGTTTCCAATACTCCCGGTAGGCACAGCCCAGGTAGTCTACTGTACAACTTTGTAACAAGAAACAAAAATATAGAATACATATTTGTGTATATGCACATACATCAATGGGAAAATAACTTTCAAAACACTTGTTAATTGTACTTAATGGATTCATTAAGCGAGAAAACGCAAAGTGACCCCCATTCTCTGAATGGTTCAGAGTAGAGAGGTTATTGTAATAGAAACGCCATCTAAAATGTCCGTGAAATGCATTTTCACAGATAACTTCTTCTGCCTTTCCTAGAAAGAATCTCGTTCTGCCCTATGAATATCACATGAATCATATCAAATTTATGATATGTGATTTCCGGGAGGTCTGAAAAGCTCACATTTATTGCGATGTGTTGGTTTCGGATAAAAGTGCAGTTACCACATTTGCAGTTTAGTACACATTACAGACATTTTTGCGTGCATAAATACACAGCTCCAATATACCTGTAAGAAAATCCGAGAACAAACTATAACTTTTCTGGAAATTCAACTCTAGAAAATGTGTCCCAAAAATACATAAGTGGTGATACGCTGAGAGTCGGAAATTGTAGTTCTTGTGTTTTTGTCAACTCTGTGGATAACCGACATCATTTCGAAATGCCAAACTGGCAGTAAATCTTCCAGTTTTTTTTATCGTATAAAAACAAGTTGAGAAAATAGTATGTGCGAGTGACAAATTGTAGTATGAATGCTTACAAGTCGACATCAAGGGTTGGGTTGTCTTGGTATTCGCAGTTTCAGGATGACTGCATGCCCCGCATTCTTCAGTCTAAAAGTTCAGTAAACAGTGGAAGTGCTACTAAACCCAGAAACATTATATAAACAAAGATTCCAGGCAAGGATTTCTTTCAACTCTCATGGTCTGTCGACAGCATCTAGAATGTTGAATAATTGCACTTGTTTCTCAGAAAGAAACACGTGACGTACAACGTGCGGTAATGATAGAGGTGGTGTAGAAAGGTGGGGCGCAGTAAGCTTTTGCACTTAATTTTTAATATCTGTAATGATTTGTAAGATGTGCTGTATTTATTCAGGAAAGCTATCTGTCAGTGTGTGTCGAAAAGAAGTTTTGACAGAATTTCATGGTAAATGCCAAGTTTTGAGCTTAAACCGTCTTCATATGAAAGTTGTCTTTAAGTTATTTCAATGAAAGATGCTTTCATAATATATTAACTAGAATTAGTTATGCCATTTTTGTACGGGGTTTCACAGTTTTAAGTTAACCCTGATTAGAACGAAAGTACAGTTTTTAAGATAATTCTGAGGAGGACAGAAGCACTACCTATTGTCCAACCCATTTCATGCAATCTATGGTCTGGTTTATTAATTTTAAAACGTAAAGTTTGAAAACTTGTAAAATAAGGAAAATAGCAATAATAATACCAAATCAAAATTTAACGCTAAACTGCAAGTGAAAAGTACTACTACCTTTAAATAGACAACTTTCGACTCAGCAAGGATAACATTTTGATTTCGTGGCATTGTACACAAAATCCATTGTCAATGATATCATTGTTAACAAAAACATATAAAATATTTAATCGAAATCTTTAAACACGTGTGTGAAGTTTCATCTCATGTTTGTTTGTTAAATACAATGTATTAAGTATATTCTGTACCTCTCGCAGGTATCGAAACCCTATATTTAGAGTTGTAAGTGCTCACACTTGCCGCTACATACCAATGATTCATGTCGTGTAGCTAGCCAAAACTAAAGTGTGAAAAGTAAGGACAACAAAGAGAGAAGAACCATTTTTCAACATTAATCACACAGATCCAGTTCAACATCAATCACACACATCCAGTTCAACATTAATCACACAGATCCAGTTCAACATCAATCACACACATCCAGTTCAACATTAATCACACACATCCAGCTTAATGCTTGGATTGCATATTTTCTTGACTGTATTATTCTGAGTTAATTTAAAGTATTTCTTTTTTAAAATCCTAAAAACATTGCGTTCCTTGATAAAAAAAAAACTGAAATAAATGACAGATTTGAACAAGGATAAGCTACGTCATTTTTACTGAAATATTTTAACAACATACAAGTTGAAAAATTACTCTTCGTAGTCAACAGAATGATACCCGCAACAAGTTAACAAACTTTTAAAATAACAGAAGTACACCCGTAGCATGTTAACAATCTACGAAAATAATAACAATGTACCTGGAACATGTTAATATTTTTCTAAAACATCAGAAGTACGCTCAGAACGTGTTAACAAACTTTTGAAACAATATAACTTCAATGAGTGGTAATGTCTTTAGAACAGTTTTATTATACCTGTTGTGGTTAGCATGTCAGTCTCTTGGAAGGTTCAAGATTTGGAGCATAACAACACTGGACCCATTTGGCACTTTCTGCTGTGAGTTCGTTATAAAAGACATCTAAGCCCCTTATTCGGTTTAAATAGTCGGACAAATTCCTTGCGGTAGGGGCGCTGCTAACTGGCTTATCTTCTTCTGGTCGGTATATGGTTACCGATCCTTTTGAAAATACCAATACCTGAAAATCCCTTTAAACAACATAACTTCAACCAGCAAGGAATACCTCGAAATGCTTAAAACTCATTCCAACAATGGAATTTTAGTAATTAAGGTATATATATATTTTTAAAAGCTCTTGCTATAATCTTAATCAATTATAACATATTTTCGAAAATCATGAGTTTTATCGGTAGTAGTACATCCAGAAAATATTTAGAGCCATTTCCAACAACGTCAGTTTAGTCAAATGACATATCTATTCGGAAACATAATAATGTTATTTTCCTCGCGTCATATATATTGCTATACACAACAATGTTCATTTATTCAAATAACATACATTCCTACACGCAAACAATGCTATTTTTTCACATGACACACATTCTTACACACAACAATGTTACTTTATTCAAGTAGTATATATTACTACAACAATAATGGTTCATTCAAGTGACATATATTGGAACAGATAACAATGTTATTTCACTTACCTAACACATACTCATACAAACAACAAGTTTAATTTATTATAGTAACGTATAATGTCACGTCAGTTTGAATTACATTCGAAACAACAATTGTTAAGGGGTGAACGCCCTCTATTTTTAAGCTTGCAAAACATGATTATAATTATTTCTAGTCTAAACATTTTAAAACTCCTTTCTACATTCTATCTGCACTTATTAGAAATAAACCTGTAATATTTACAAACATTATTTCAGACGGTAAAGTACGAGCAACAAACAGATGTTGAATAGTGTGTTTAAATATCAGATTATTTGTGAATGTTTTGTTATAATCCATTTCACTTACTGATTTTAATTGAACCGCATTCTTATAAAATACATCAAATCAAGGTTACAAGGCAGAATGCAAATTAATACAAAATTATAAAATGACCAAAATTAACATATTATGTGCAACATAATAAAATCTATCGTCAGATTAAATCCAGAGCGAATTTTACATAATAAATTAGAGACCTCTTACGGTGTTATCATTTTTTACAGTTTTTACATCAATATTTATTTTTCCAAAATTAAACGTTTTACTTATATTCTTGTTATCAATATTTTTTGTGCATTTTATATGATGTGGTTTTATCTATATCTATTTAATACCTATTTTTCCCCATACTAAGTTGTGTGTTACGCTGAACGCTTTACCCAGTTATAGATATCTAAAGGATCCGTTATATGTATATTACATTTGAACTACTTATTGTATCTGTGCCATTAGTGAAAATTAAAAGCTTAACGCGTATTCATGTGGGTTTTTTGTGCGCGTGTGAACGAGATTCTAACACAGTTTCTGAAGTAAGAATATTATTAGACCATTAAAACAATCTGAATCATAACAAAAAAACTCCTGTTTCCTTTAATATAATATATTATAATCCCCCTTTCAATAGCTGACCCTAATCCTAACCTATTAACTAATAACACGTGGTCTTGTGATACTAATGTTAAAAACAAACAACAAAACTTGAATTTAAACAGTAATTCATCAAAAGCGGTTCTTTTGACTACACACACACACTTCAGCCATCCTGACGCCTGTAGTTTGGCACGAAAAATATTTCACCACCAATTAAATCACAGTAGGTAGTAATCGCAACATCAAGTATCTGGTCGTTTTGTTTTTTATTTGCCGTCTATTTTTACCTGTACCCTGATGTCGAGGATAGTTTGCTTTCCTTTGCCCGATGAAGAAGCTGAACTTGACAATGACATTCTGCTCCGTAATCTTCTAATGGTTGATTTTATCTCGGATTCGAACCGGAGATTTCTAGGAGATGTCATCTCAATGCTAATACGGAACTCAAACTATTCACTCAACGACAGCCTTTTTAATCCTGTCCTGAGGCTGACTCTCTCGCATCTACTCTCGCGCCATCTGTTGGCTATAAATGGAAAGGGAAAATATTCAGAATTATCATGACTTTAGAGAGACAGTCTTATTGTGCGACTTAAAGAAAAGACCAAAATGAGGTTAAATAGAGCTAAGGTAAAGTTAACCAGTTCTGTATTTTATCCAACAGATTATTTAATTTTGGGTTTGAAATATCAAATGGGGATCACATGTTAGAAATTACATTGGTTAAAAATCTACATCCAATAAAAGTTATTTTAAATGTTTCATAGGGATTACAAAGTTAAAACGTTCAATGCCACAGAACTGCTTGCTTCGTTCTTTTTATTACATCACGAAGATACTTGACTATCAGTTTCTTTAAAGTATCAAATAGTTTTACATTGCAACATGTTTTCCGTGATTCAATCAAACCCTCAACGGTTTCTGACCACTAAATCTATCTTTGATCTGAATCACTTATCAAAAACTCAAGAATGTTACATTTATACTAAATTTGATAAAATAACTGGAGAAACGCTAGATATGAAGAGAGTTTTAGCAATGCTTGTTTGTTTGTTTTTGAATTTCGTACAAAACTACACGAGGGCTATCTGTGCTAGCCGTCCGTAATTTAGTGGTGTAAGACTAGAGGGAAGGCAGCTAGTCATCATCACCCACCGCCAACTCTTGGGCTACTCTTTTACCAACGAATAGTGGGATTGACCGTAACATTATAACGACCTTACGGCTGGGAGGGCAAACATACTTGGTGGGACCGGGATTCGAAGCCGCGCCCCTCGGATTACGAGTCGCACGCCTTAACACGCTTGGCCCTGCCGGGCCATTTTAGCAATGCAAAAAAATAAATAATGTTTCATAGACAACTGGTGATATGTTTCACCAAACACAATTAAATAGTCTGAAAAGAGGCTTAAATAATATGTAGTGACTTATACTGCAACATTCTGTTCGATTAATTGGAATTATTAGATAGAAATTAGCATGTAATGATGTAATATTCCAGGGTGTTTTTCCGAATAAAAACAACACATTTTTCTGTTAGTTATTACGATTTTTGAAACCCAAGCTCGTATAAACTATATGATATAAAGGAAACAAAAATTATGAAGCTAGTACATTTAATATGAACATGCTAGCCTTCAGGTTTGAACTTAAACCTTGAACTGTTTTTTATTGTACATGATTCACATGTTTGTTTATTTGTTTTCGAATTTCACGCAAAGCTATACGAGGGGCCATCTCCTCTAGACGTCCCTAATTTAGCAGTGTAAGGCTAAATGGAAGACAGCTAGTCATCATCACCCACTGTCAACTCTTAGGCTACTTTTTACTAACAAATAGTAAGACTGACCGTCACATTATAACGTCCCCACAGCTGAAATTACGAGTTTGATTAATGTGTTACAATTTATATCTCCCCCCGCTAGCACAGCGGTATGTCTCCGGATATACAACGCTAAAATCAGGGGTTCGATTCCCCTCGGTGGGCTGAGCAGATAGCCCGATGTGGCTTTGCTATAAGAAAAACACACATACAATTTATATCCATTGTTATCAAGTTCAATGACGAATTTCAAATTAACCCAAATACGTAAGTGAATAATTTTCACATATCCTTTTGTATTGACTGTTTTTGTTGCTTTTCTGATATCAAATTCATTGGACAAAAAGGTTTCCACATATTTTTTTTCGACTTTACTCCTATTCTATATTCAAGGTTGGTCAGTGCTTTTTTTCCTATATTTATTGTTCATCGACAACTTTGTTAAGAATCTGGAAATGTTTCATTTAAATAGGCGAGTGCATGTGATAGTAGGCACGTGATGTGTTGCTCGACTTTCTGTTACACGTTCCAAATACCGCCTATTTAATCGTCAAAGGTGCTACCACATACAGTCTTCCACGCAACAACGGCTTTATAACACGAACAAGGAAAAGTGTAAGTCACTTCCTGACATAAAAAAAAAATCGGCTATCGTTGTCCAAATTCCTTATAAAGGAAATGGCATACTTCATAGGGAAAAACAAAATTTTATTGGCAAAATGTGTGTTTATGCTCTTGAATGATTTTTCTAAATAAAGAAACAACAATAAACTTTAATACGATCACATACTACAAAGAGAGGATAAGCTGGTAAAATACACTTTGGTCAACGATTAGTTTTTTTTAATGTTACAGTCCATTGATGGATTGCTAAGTCTTACACAGAAGGCGTTTTTATTTGTTAGACCAAATGTCTCAAATATATGGATTGCTTAAGTCTTACATAAAAGGTGTTTCTGGTAGGCCGATTGTTTCAAGTATGAGCACTTTCAGTTACAATTTTGTTAATTATTTTAATTACATTGTTTAAAAAAATATTTCATCTGAATATAGAACTGATAACTAGTTTGACTTTACTAATTTTATTAAATATGCCAACTTTGAAAATTATGCTTTTGTGGCCGTCTTTGGTACTAACTCACTATGCAATAACGTTCCTCTTTAAGAAACCGTTGATTTAATTTGTGAAATTGTATGTACTTGTTTCTAAGGGTAAAGCTGCACGATACACTATCTAAGCCGTGCTGACCACGGGTATTGAAACCTGATTCTTGGTGTCATCTGGAAGAGTTTGGTTCTTATGAATTTGCCAATAGTATAAACATGTCTTAGGAAACTACTGCGCTTTGTAACCAAATAATCTTTGTTTTATCACTTCAGTAGTCACTTTTATAAACATACAAATTGTCTTGAATGGGGATTTCCCGCCCTTCAAACTTATCACATATTTTTATGTCACGTAATGAAACACTGGTTTCAAAACTGTCCACCAACTTTTAAGCTTTTATCTTATTATCGAGTCTCCTGAACAGGTACCATAAATGATTAATTACCTGATTAATAAACATAATTAAAAACATTTTTTGTTATGAATTCGAAAACGATTACAATCTTTGTCCTTTTCAAATTCTGGTTCTCAAGTTGAATGTTACTACAGATAAGTCTTTACTATATTTCAATTTCTAGACCTTGATTATTCATTATTTCGATATTTTTTCTATTGTTATATCCAAGGCTTATAATATATCTAGTTTTTCTAAACTGTTCCATTATTAAATATCAAATACCAGAGGTCAAATACCAGAGGTATTATTTGTGAAATACTGTTCTGGCTCTGTCATTGATTAAAAAACGTGAAGAAAATTAACATATCTTTAATTCAGCCTCTGCTACACAGCAAGCTTTAGCTCTGACTTTAAAACCTTGTTACATAACTTTAATAATGTCATTTTAAGACAAATTTTCAATACTTCACATGATAAGTTCGTTGTAGGTGGCGTTTTCGCCATATGGACTTGCACAAGTCAAACAACTAAAATATACAGACAATAAATGAGAATACATTTGAGATAGCTTGCTTTTAAATGTAAACAAACTTTTAATTTTTTAAATGGTTTGAAAACACTGCTTGTAGTGAAACTTTATGGCATCTTTAGGCCAAGCCTTTTTAATAAAAACCATGTGTTTATGAAAAACAAACAAAGAAAACTGTATTTGGAACAAGTAACACAAAACATCGCACATCTATTGGCTCATATATGGGATTCATCTGTTTGAATGGAAAAAATTCAAATTCTTAACAGATTTATAAATGGACATGAACTGCACACGAAATGAGTTCTCACATACTTGAACTTAGGCTTGAACTAAATTCAAAGATTAATATTATATAAAACTAATTGGACTTTGATAATGGACCTAAAAGAAAAAGAAGATGCAATGAAAGACAAAAAAAGAAGCCGCCTGGCATGGCCTAGCGCGTTAAGGCGTGCGCTTCGTAATCTGAGGGTCGCGGGTTCGCGCCCGAGTCGCGCCAAACATGCTCTCCCTCCCAGCTGTGGGGGCGTTATAATGTGGCGGTCAATCCCGTTATTCTTTGGTAAAAGAGTAGCCCAAGAGTTGGCGGTGGGTGGTGATGACTAGCTGCCTTCCCTCTAGTCTTACACTGCTAAATTAGGGAAGGCTAGTGCCCTCGTGTAGCTTTGAGCGAAATTCCAAAACAAACAAACAAACAAAACAATCAGCATCATAGATAATTAAATTTTCATAAATACTTATATTCTATGTCATTAACCTACACATTAACAACATGGTTTTGCAGAATAGTATGTTTGTTACAATTTACATATCCTACAGTTTCAGACATCTATTAAGTGCCTGTTAATATCTTAATACTAATTAATTTCATACTGTGTAATAACAATAAGCTGACGAATGTATTAATTCACACTTGGTTGTGAACTTGCTTGTCCCACAATCTTAGATTTAGCAGATCAAACTTGGCAGACGGACTTGGAGTGGCCTGAGGGGTGTCCTTATCTATACGATGTTCCCCTCCTACCAAGAAAATAACAAGCGGCTAAAACGTACCCAGAATCCACCAAAGCACAATAGGGGCATCTAAATTTATGTTCCTGGCCCTTTTGTCACCCAGAGAACTCTTTAAAACTGTGTTTATAACCACACTGAAGTGATAGTGCGAACGAAAGGTACTACTTACCAGTGCACTAACGGGACTTGTTTTCTGGTACTGGTACCTCTTAGGCTAGCTGTAGTAGTAATTAAAGAACGTGTAATAGTATTAATTAGTGATGGTGGCTCAGGAGATGAAATTTCAGTTTATTTGAACCAGAATTCTGATTGCAGTTAGCACTTTCAAGTTTCTAATATTGTATGTAAATCTATAGTAATTAAGACATCCCTTTTTAAGAAAGAAAACAACTATCACTTCAAAACTTCCAAATCCTACACTTGGTCTTTCAAGTTCAGCCGAACTGAGGATTTCCAATTCAACCTTACATCACACATTGTAAAAACAAAAAGAAACTTATCATATCAAAGATTTCGACCTATTTCAATAATAATCTTCCAATGCCGATTGTTCTAACAAAATTAACATGTTTTAGGGAGAGAAACAAGATGCACTTGGAAATTTTCGATTCCCTCTACCATGTCTTCTATGGTGAAGTGTGTTAAACATTCTGTAAAACTATAACTGTAAATTCTGTGATAAAACCGATAAAAAACTTATGGCATTTTCGCATTTTATTTGTTCTTAGAGCAAAACCACATTAGGATATCTACTGTGTTTATCGCGAGGAAACGAACTCCGGATTTAGTTAGAATTAGAAGTCTGTAGACCAATCGCTGTCCAACCAGAAAACAATGTCGTATTTGACACACAAAAATCAAGTGATAATTTCCTGTTCTGTTAAGAAAATAGGCTAGTATTATTTCTATAGATTTACGGATTTTTATTTTGTAGTAAAATTGTAATATTCATTAATCGAAATTTACTTATTTCCTATATAACTGCCCCCAGTGGCTCAGCGATATATCTGCGGACGTGCAACGCTAAAAACCGGGTTTCGATACCAGTGTTGGACAGAGCACAGGTAGCCCATTGTGTAGGTTTGTGCTTAATTCTAAAACAACAACCTATATAATTGTTCACTCCAGTATTATATTAGCATACTTTTTATTTTTTATTAATCCGTAATCAATAATAGTTTTTTTCTCATATTATCATTTCAAATGTACACAGTCTTCAAAATGTCAAAAGGAAAAAATGATTTTCTTGAATCTATCGCGATTTTAGAAAAATCTAAAGGGAACTCTGTAAAGAAATTTAGTTTTTGTGTTCAATTATAGTTGTTTCTATAACAACCATTGTATTTATATGACTTTGATAAATGATTTTTCCTCGCAATAGAACAAACAAATGAATAATAGTGATTTGATTTTCTTTTTAGAATTTCTTCTCATTCTCCTTGGTATTTTTCTACTAGAAAAGTTACGCATTAAATACTAACTTACGCATGCGAAACTTTAGCAAAATAAAGAAGCACTGTTCTGTTTCAAAGAAGGATTAAAAAGAACCGTTCAAAACGTGGCATAAAAGGAGAATAAAACATTTTATATTGACACGACGAAGGAAAACTGACTTTGGAATGAACAAAAACGCTGTGTTACCGTTTATAGAATTATCTGGTAAATCCACGATGTTAACCGGTAGAGGGCAGTAGAGACATTAACTTGCAATTCCCGACAGCTGGTCACCGCAGGGTCACAGACAGCGACGTTCCAGGCTATGGGTACTAATAAAAACGATTGTGTATTAGTTCTGAGTAGAACGAAAGAAAGATATGGGTAGTTGCTTAAATTATTTTTGTTGGCTTCTAACTTGTTTTGGATCAGAAAATTATACATTAAAAAAAACAACGTGTCTTTGCAAAATAACGACAGTGCTTAACATGTAACAGAACGTTTGTGAAGCATATGGTCTACTCAAAGAAATGCCAAAGTGAATCTTATTTTAGACATAGAGAGAAAGAGACATATTAAATGGCGCGAAGATTCATAAGCAAAAATTTAGGAGGATTAAGTAATAAATACTACGACAAAACGTTTTAGAGTTCATATAAAATAAAAAGTAGAGTTCACGATGTATAAATAAATTACCCAGACTTATTGGAAATGGTATATTTAGGAGACAAAACACAACATTCTGGCTTATCAAACTCGATATGTTTAAAATTTGAAACCGTTTACTCAACCTTATTGGACCTGATGTAATTAGAATACCAAACCATTACTCAGCCTTATTGAATCTGATGTAATTAGAATACCAAATCATAACTCAGCCTTATTGAATCTGATGTAATTAGAATACCAAACCATTACTCAGCCTTATTGAATCTGATGTAATTAGAATACCAAACCATAACTCAGCCTTATTGAATCTGATGTAATTAGAATACCAAACCATTACTCAGCCTTATTGAATCTGATGTAATTAGAATACCAAACCATAACTCAGCCTTATTAGACCTAATATAATTAGAATACGAAATCGTTTACCTAGCCTTATTAGTCCTGATATAATTAGAATACGAATCTATTTACTCAGTCTTATCAGACATGATATAATTCGAATGCGAAACCGTTTACTCAGCTTTATCAGGCATGATATAATTAGAATGCGAAACCGTTTGCTCAGCCTTATTGGGCCTACTATAATTAAAATACGAAACCGTTTACTCAGCCCTATCAAACTTGATATAATTAGAATGCGAAACCGTTTACTCAGCCTTATTGAACGCAATATGTTTAGATCATGTAGTAGAGAAGTATCCGGACTTATCAGACAGTTTATTTAAAACTTATATAATAAAATTCAGCAACACAGCTTTAAGTGAGTATATGAAAAGTTTTGTTTGCTTATAAGTCTGGTGGTTAGGGCGTTCGACTCGCAATCGGTGAGACGCAAGATTGAAATTCGACGCTGCCCGAAGATATCTGCCCTTTCATCCGTCGAGGAAGTTACAATGTGACAGTCAATCCACTAACTATTACTTGAGTTAACGGTGGGTGTTTTTAACCAGCTGTCTTCCTTCTAGTCTGTCATTTAAAAATTAGATAACTCCCGAGAAGTTTGGCATGAAATTCATAAAGCAAATAAAAATATATTTTTGTTATTATCATTCGTTTATTTAAAGTTAAAAACGAAGCAACACAACGGGCTACCAATGCTGTACCCGTCACGGGTATTTAAACACAGATTCTGACATCGTAGTTCGCAGACGTATTGCTATTCCGCTGGAAGGGGCTTTACATTTTTTTATATCTTACAAACAGTAACCAATTATGTTGCTTTGTATGGGAAGAAACAACATGGAACTCTTCCATCTATCCATAGGAAATTGCAAACCTCCAAAAATTATTTTATATAAATTAAGTACTCGAACTTATCAGGTACGAAATATATATTTATTTATGTAAACTTATTATTCGGACTTATCGGGTTATATAAACCAATTAATTACTCTGGCTTATAGAACACGAGATTTTGTTATATAAGTTAAGTACTTGGTCTTGTTATGCACGTATTATATTAATAATTTATATAAACTGTAAGAACTCTGACAGCTACAACTCTTTATATTTCTATGCAAACAAGCACTAATGCTCAATCGTATTGAAAACAATAAATTAAGAACATATACACTAAATATTCAGGTTTATCGGGTATGATAGATTTAAAACGTGTAAACTAACTATTCAGAATTATTCGTGTGTTTTTTTTAGAATTTCGCGCAAAGCTACACGAGAGCTATCTGTGCTAGCCGTCCCTCATTTAGTAGTATAAGACTATAGGGAGGCAGCTAGTCATCACCATCCACCGCCAACTCTTGGGCTACTCTTTTACTAACAAATAGTGGGATTGACCGTCACATTATAATGATCATGTTTGGTGCGACGGGGATCCGAACCCGCGACCCTCAGATTACGAGTTGAACGCCTTAACCCACCTGGCCATGCCGGGCCAGAGGTATTGGACAAAATATTTAAAATCACGTAAACCGCAATGTTCTGACTTATCGAACACGACATCTTTAGGACCTATAAGTTACTTAAATTACTATTTTAACTTAGTTTCGGTTACTATTTATTTCTTTTCGGTTTAACTTAATTTAGCTGTAATTCTAGATTAGAAAAATCAACGAAAACAGTTGAACACTTTTCCAATATTTATTCACGTATTTATATTTGTGTGCTTTTCCAATATTTATTCCCGTATTTATATTTGTGTGCTTTTCCAATATTTATTCCCGTATTTATATTTGTGTGCTTTGGTATCAATTATCCATTTAAAAGGCTTCGGAGCCTCTACCCAATTTGCAATGGTGAAAATTTGTGGTACAAAAAAAAACAAAAAAACGCTGCATTTATCTGTTGTTGTTGTTTACTGATTTTCCTAGTTTAAGCTGCTTCTCTGAATTTTAAATGCAAGTTAACAAACAACATGAAGGGAATGCCAATTTTGCACACTGATCTAATTGTAGACATCAATTACCCGGATGTAAGTAATACTACAAACATAATTACATTCTCGAACAGAAAGCGCCACAACCACATAACTTTGGCAAAAAAAAAAAGGATACCAGAATGATAAATATGCTGACTTCCTTAGCTATCTCTTCTCTTGCTCTTTGAAGACATAATTAGTTTTCATACGAGCAGCTTGAACTTCGGTTTAGTAAACTAACAAATGCTTGAGAAAGTACAGTAAAGCAACGAAGCCTACATTATGGCGTCGTACTAGTTTTCTAATTATTCGTTCATTCCCTTCGTCATTACTCAAGAGATGAGTGGCATTGCGGTAGAAATAGATGGCGAAGAGAACTTAATAAAGGACTGGAATTTGTGATGTCCTTCCGTAAAGGTTTCGTAGGTTACAGAAGGAAATCTGTCATTAAGGATTATTCAAATTAATAATAGCGCTTTCCTTAAGGCTACGATACCACATTAGACTTTGGAAATACGGAAAGGAATGACCTAGAAACTTGTAACAAGTAATCATTTACGAGTGAATGGTTTCTAAATTAATAACACGCGAAAATCACCATCATAAGAACAAATGTTTTAATGAAATTATTTTGTAAGAATCCATGAGGTCGATACCAGCTTTTAAATGGCGGTTTCCTTCTTAGTTCCAATTCAATTAACGCAGTTACAATAATATTTATTGTGTTTCTTTATTATTATTATTTATATAGGTAGGAAATACTCATATTTAGTAAATTTGCGCAATGTGGGTTAGTTTGTTTTGAATTTCGTTCAAAGCTACGCGAGGGCTATATGCGCTAGCCGTCCCTAATTTAGCAGTGTAAGACTAGAGGGAAGGAAGCTAGTCATCACCACCCACCGCCAACTCTTGAGCTATCCAATGAAGAGTGGGATTTACCGTCACATTATAACGCCCCCATGGCTGAAAGAGCGAGCATATTTGGTATGACGGGGATTCGAACCCGCGACTTTCGGATTACTAGTTGAGTGCCTCAACTACCTGGCCGTTTGCGCAATGTGAACCCATTTTCTAATTAAAAATTCAAATGGAAATATAAAAGGTTTTAATAAAAACTGGCTGTTGGATATATAAAGATAAACTTCTATATATATCGTTAGATTATATATAAATACAATAATAGTAATGTTGGCAAAAATACTAGAGTTACAAAAATTATGCAGATACCATTGCTGGCATAATGCTTCTTTTTATTTTTTAACCCTGAAAAGAAATAATAAAAGTCTTAAAGGCACTTAACAATCCAAGTTTCTTTCCAAAAGCCAACAATTATGTATTCAAGACAGTAAGCAATATCTTTCTATATGTACATAACCATAAAACTGCGCCGATGTAGGTGGTCCCTAAACACTAAGAGTTTGTTTTAATACTGCTATCTCTCCAATACGCATCACGGCAGAACATTCCGAGACACAAAAGGCCCCCTGGCGGCTGGATAAGCCACTACAACTTTAGAATACGCGATAGACTTGGCAACAATAGCAGTTGTGGTTGTGGTTCACTTGTTAACCCTGACGTCTAAACGTTAAACATTTAAACATCTTGTTAACGTTTCGTATATTTCTGATAATAGAAATACGAGTCACCTATTTTACAACTGACTCAGGATGTTTATTTTATATCTTAAAACGAAAAATCAACAAGCTACTAAATGTATTTCCATCCATTAACATTAGTTATTCAGTTTAATAAACACGTATTCACCTATTTATATCCGACAGCACCTAACCTGCTTTTACACAGTGAACGTAGTTTTAGCATATCTATAAATCTTTTGAAAGTCGAATAACCGAGTATTAAAACTTTATTTTATGTACATCAGAAATTTAATTTAAACAATAAGCAGATTCGACCTGCGGTTTATCTCAATAAAAGCAAATGATACTATGGTATCATAGTGAACTCGCATTTCACCACTTCTACATTTCAATATAGATTCAGAACCTTTGTACACGCCTTTTTTGAATAAAGATATATACATAAGAACGTATGTGTAAGTGTAGTTAGTATCGTGGTAAAAGTAATTCCTGGACGTTTTACGAATGTATCTATCTATGTACGTAAACATATACAAGTATATCCTCATGAAGGTGATTCTCGAAAAACATTTGTAAATTAACCCTGACCTACTTGCTTAAAAGCTCTTCTTATGACATGAACTCCACCATTAAACAATTGGATCTCTTAATTATGACCTCTTTTTACTTATCACACAAAACTGTCTTAAGTTTCAAACGCTTTCAGAGAAAGACATTCGTTTATTATTGAAGAAGTGGCATAGCTTTACCGTAAAAAAACAGAACGATTTATTCAAATTGAAAATACTTAATGTAATTTCTTTAACAAGGTAGACTGTGTACGATTAAAACAATAATAGCTGACATTCGAGTGTAAAATTTTCCATTACTGGTTGGAGTCAAAGCCAATCATCGAATGTGGTCATTCTTTCATTCGTGGAACGTTATAGTGTGTGGTAAATCCCATAATTTGTTGGTAACGGATAGCCCGGGTGTTGATAATGACTATCTGCAATCCCTCTGGTGTATCACTTCAAAATTAGCAACGGTCAGCGCAGATAACTCTCTACAAGAAATTCAGCAAAAACAAAACAAAATCATGACTGTCAAAAATTTCAGGACTTGTATAGAAATAATAACAGATCCAATAAAGGTCTTACGAACAAATGATTCGTTGACAGTACTATTGAGGTCAAAATTAAACGAGTTCTGTAATATACATATGAATATCATATTACTTTGTATACACATATAATAAAAATACAAAATCTTATATAATTTGTAACGAGCAGACAGCACTTTTCAGTTCATTCAATTTCTGTTGAAGTTTATTATGATAAATAAACTTTCTCTTATGTTTTTCATCTTCTCCATTTATCTTTATGGGGATTTTAAATCGTTTTCTACTGATATGATAATAACGTATTCAATTGGTATCAGCAATTATCAATTAAAAACACACACAAAAACGTCATTAAATTGAGTCTGAAGTTTACAATTAAAAGTCTGAGTAATCTGTACGCGACTAAACGTTTTTCTTCTCTTTCAGCTTTGCTAATTGAAGTGAATTTATTTGTTTCTTTAGAAACCATTGACTCCTTTTCTTGGGAATATAAATCTCGAAGTAACTGATGTATAGAAGCGTTCAAGGTTGTATAAATATTCTCAAAGAAATTATGCTAGAAGCAATAAGCATACTCGCCACCAATTCTGGAGATTTTTATGTAATTGGTTTCCTGATACCTTTATGAGAACAGCAATAGATATAAGTTTATAAAATAATGCACTACTTATTCTGGAGATCAACACCCATTGTTGTGGACGTTGTTATACGTATCTGGTAGAGCATTGTACACCAATAACTCAACAGCATAGGTTACTAATCCATCCACAATTAGATTAAGGATACGTTAATCGATAAACAACCCTATATTTGTTGCACACTCTTGTAATAATAATATACTGTTTGAAGCAACATTTACGTTGTGAAATATAAGCTTAATCTAAGTGTTTAAAGGTTCCTTCTCTACCAAAAAGCGTTTCATATCGTTACAAATAACCATCCACTGACGTTATTTAATAGATTTAGGTTGTATGGCACTTGCTTTCAACTGTGGCTCGTCTGGTATGTGAACTATGCACATTAATGAACGTCTTTAATTCAACAGTGTTTTAAAGGTGGTATTAAGTAGTTTTCTTTATCTTATGAACGTAAGATGTTCTTTATATGGAATCCTCTTATGTCAAGAGAACTCAGTTGATGGTCTAGAAGGAACGATGCTTAAAGCTAATTTTGGGGTGATGTGTATAGACTGTATGTAATAGAACGTTTGTGTTTTAGTACCTGCCTATTTAGAATCCAAATCATCGTGGGTGGTCCTGAAAGCTACGGGTGTTCATCTTCTAACGTGCTGTTCCTTCTCGATCTTGTGTCGAATCTCGCGACGTCCGACGTGTGAACCTCGCACGTGACACTCATAGAAACGATCTAATTGAAACGCAAGTCTCTAGTTGCTATGTGATTTCTTCTCTCGTCATGAAACTTTTGAGATATCTGACCACGACTTGAAGCTGATAACGTCACTACGAGAAAGGACGAAAACCTAGAAACCAGGAGACTGTTGCGACAGAAACCAGATCGTGTTTAATGGACGTCACAGAGATTTAGTGCAACAAAAGGACACCCCTGTTTGACTAATTGCCTATGCCACTGGAGAATACGCATGCTCAGTTATCCAAGATTCGATTACTGAATAGTTGGGCATGTATTTGTTCTAACATTAGACATTATCAAGAAAACTTTTCATCCAGGAATATCTCAAAAGTATTTCAAATCTATCAACCGCGGCTTCTTTGTTGTTACTTAGACTCTTATTTTTCTTTTGTCGAAATTTTAACATTTCATAAATTTACTTGACGTTAAAATAAATATTATTCTGAATCCATTAAGAAACAGTTTATCAAAACGCGAATATTTTGACAGCACATATTTTATTTACTTAGATTTCTTCCTGTACTTAAAAAAAAAAATAAAATGCAAAACTTATTAAAACAACAGAGAGGTCTTACGGAGTATAATATTTGTGATTAGTCACTGTTCTTCTGAACTGTTAACGTACAACAATATCTATATCACCACTGTTCTACTAAGCCAAAATAACTTGTGTATATTCACCATTTTTCTGAATTATAAACTCAAACAATGTGTTTGTATTCATCATTCTTCTGAACTATTAATTCACAGAAATGTTTATATGATCGATATTCTTTGAACTATAAACTCAAACAATGTGTTTGTATTCATCATTCTTTTGAACTATTAACTGAAACAACGTTCATATGATCGACATTTTTCTGATCCATTAACTCAAAGAAATGTGTATATGGTCATCATAATGCTAACCTTTGTATTGAATGTGAACGCTTTTGAGAAAAACAAACTTTGCTCACGTTTTAGCCTACCTACTCACTTCTTGTTGTAGTTTGTATATCGTTTATTTACCTGTGTAGGCTTTACAGTAAATATTAATAACATTATCCTGAAAAGAAAAGGATTAAACATGTAATTTTATATATAATGTGAGATATAATTTTGAACAAATATTCGCGTATTATTAACAGGAGAATAACAAAAAGACAGTTGACCCTTTTCCCAAGAAAGGCTACAGAGATTTTAAAAACAAGGTTTATAATAAACTATCTTAAAGGCTGTTTCTTGAGGTAGATTTCAAGAGCTAGATGTCAGTATTCACAAACACAGAGCTACTACCAAAACTACTTCAACGCCGTTCCAAGTTACAATAACGTAGAAGTTTAAATATCCTAAAGATATATTCTTTCTTTGTAATCAGATACCACGCACAGCAGCAATTGATTCAAGATCAACTCCAGAATACGTTCCAATACCATGTATATGTTTATTAGTAATAAAGTATTAGAGTAACCTTTTAAGGTTTCACTTTTATGGCGTTTAGTCCCATGTTTACTGACAACGGAATTCTTCAGAGTCAACGTTCTTGTTTCCCACCTCATGACCTCCAGGCGAATTTGGTTTTGTGTAAGGTCTGGGACTTAGTCTGACATCACTGTCGTTTGTTTACTTATATCATTGTTGTTTGTCTAGTTAACTTGATATCAGCGTTATATGTTTTCCAATTATTCATCGATCAGTGATTAATCATACTATAGCACCACTGTGTTGGTCGTACTTTTGTAGAGATCTGCAGTGTAGTCTATGTCTCAGTTTTGTTTTGCTGTTTTTTACGTGCTATTGTTTTTCGCTTTTGTAATAAAAGTGCTGTCTTTACACTCTAGTTTATTTAGAAGTTAAATTAATAAATTAAAATATTTATTTCAGGAAAGCTAAGAAGCAGAATAGAGCAACTGGTATATGATCAAGCTAATTCTAATTAGAACACTATCTTTAGAAAAAGTGTTATAGTGCATCACATGAAAGTTGTTAAAAATGACTTTCCAACTTTACATCAGATAAGTAGTTCCTCTTTAAATATCAAAAATCATAATCCTTAGAGTTCTGTTTCTCAAGCCCCACCCAGTGGCTCAGCGGTACGTCTGCGGACTTACAATACTAAAAACCGGGTTTCGATACCCATGGTGGGCAGAGCACAGATAGCCCATTGTGTAGCTTTGTGCTTAATTCAAAACAATAACAACTGTTTCTCAAAAAATAAAATAGTGATTTTAAATATAATGGAATGTAACTACCATGTATAGGAAAACACGACGAAGATGTTCTATTTTCTTTGTTTCTTTTTCTTTTATATGAAATGATTAGTGCAAAAAGAATGTTCATTAGTTGTTTCTTATATTGTTTCTAAAATGTTACGTCGGAATACAATAATAAAATGGTGCAATAAATGTTCGTATTCAGTTATGGCATTAACATCATTTGCGTTTTTAAATTGCTTAACTCTCCATATGTAAAATGTGAAATAGATTTATGTTTAGTAGAAGTATCGCAATGGGGGGAGCAGTCGATATTGAATCACCTCAAACTGTATGAACGCTATATCTTTATATTTTTAGCACACGTGTGAGAATGTGTGATAACTCGGAATAGTTCACGTTTCTTATGCAGAATAAACGTTAGAATTTAAACACTAAAAGCTTGAAGCGTACAAAGCACAAGAATGCGAATACGAGTTCATATCCTTTTATAACAGTACTCATAAAAATTTAATGAGAGTATCTGCAAATAAACTTTGCTTTGATGTCACAAAGTGAGATTAGAAAACAGTCAAAGTCCGGTCTTTGTCTGGTATGGAAAACTCAAGAAAAAACAACAAAAAAACATTATATCCTCTACCCAACGGCTTGAATTCCTTGAGTAAACCACTATTTCGTGGCTTTGTTTTGTCTACAAAATATTTCTTAATGAGCTATAAAGAGGTTTAAGGAGCCGTGTTCAAAAGATGTAGGTATACTTCATTCGTGGTTTATAGGAAATGCATTTGTCACGGACATAAAACAGTAAGGGTTGACGCGAAAAGGGTTTTAAAGACATAATCGGGAATTTTTGGGGTTAGACCTCCCACTATGTATAGTTGATAAAACGTCATGAAGTCTTTCCTATGTTTCATGTTTCGTACTATCACTGAAAATAACTTACGAAATTCGAAAGAGTTATGATGGCAATGATCAATAGCAGTGACTCCAAACTGTATTAGAAACTACTTAATTAATTAGGACAAAATCGTGCAAGTCCTACAATATACTCGAACTGGAAAAATAAAAAGAAAGAAACTTACCTTTGGTTCTCCTTGAATTCTTTAACATGACCCTTTAAGTTTTAAACAACTATTCGGTGTAATAATAATTCAGTGCAATTTACAGTGTTTCAGTGTGCTTAACCTTTCAACTTCATTGAATTGTCGTCAAGATATGGTCAATTACAACATATAACACTCCAAAGCAGTAGAAAAGAAAAGACAAACTAAATGGGCAAAATAACATATTCTTATATAAGCAAACGCAGTCGACAACGTGAATAGTAGATATATATATACATATATATATATATAGGTAGGTGTTAAACACAGGTAAATTACAATACTTTTTATACTACGCCTAATAATCAATCCATTTAACCATTGGACTTTTTTGACGTCTGTTTGAAACCGTAGTCAATATCGAATACACAATACTTCAACATTTCTGTAAATCCACCATCCATTGTGTTTTGTGTTTTTAGTTGTTTGTCTTTTGATGATGTATCGAAAAAGTGTTTATTCTTATAACAATGCTGAACGATTGACTATTTTCGCTGTACCCACAGCGGGTATCGAATCCTGTGGTTTACTGTTATAAGTCCACAGACTTACCGTTGAGCCACCATGTGGTTCAGCAATGAGGTTTATTAACCGTCTCTAACTCAGCTTTAAATAAAGCAGGTTTACTTTGTTCGGGGTATTTCCTTAAGTCTGAGTTTTATTATAACGCATGGACTTTATTATTTATTTATCTTGTTTAAAGGTTTGTTAGTGCTTGAAACAAAGTAATCATATGAATCAGCAGTCTTACGTTTCCTTTCCATTCATTCAACAACGTAGGCGTTCTTCTGAAAACAAAAGAAACCATTTTCACAATGGAAAGCGCTAATACTCATTCGTCCTCATGTCATACAATATAAAAGAGCCACAATTCAGGGAAGAAGCAATCTGCATGCAGATTGTTAAGTAATGAAGCACACTAGTAATAAAAACAAACTATAGCTAGAAGTAATCAGAGAATAAAATTGCTAATATTTCGATTTGGCACTCGGAAAAAAAGAAAGATGTCCGTTATTTTTACAAAATGGCGTATCATACTTTTTTAACCGACTGCTTCGTTCTGCTTTAATAGGAAAACCAAATCAATAAATGTATATTAATCAACTTTACGATATTTAGAAATTGAATAAAGTAAAAAAAAAAAAGGTTAATTATACAAAAGAAACCCGCTAACCAATGTGCTATTGAAAAGCCCACTTTCTGAAAGTTCTCGGATTATCGGGTTTCCTGTTTTCTGTGTTAATCGGATGTCAACACCCGTATGTGAAGAAAGCCGGCAGCGGAAACATTTGTTATTATGTGTTATTGTTTAGAGTTAATATATAAAAGCATATTCAAACAGAATAAATACAAGATGTTTATTCAATGTATGTATGTTTGAACAGTAATTTCGCGCAAAACATATGTATATGTTTTCTTAGGTGGTTAGCGCGCTCGACTCGCAATCTGCGAGTCGCGGATTCGAATCCACATCCTACCAAACGTGCTCGCCAGTTCAGTCGTGGGGGCGTTACTATTCACTAGTAAAAAGAAGCCCAACAGTAGGCGGAGGGTAGTGATGACTAGCTGCTTTTCCTCTCGTCTTTTACTGTTTCATTAGGGAAGGCTCTCACAGACAACCATCCTGTATCTTTGCGGAAAATTCAAACCAAATATAAGATTTTAACATATTGTTGAAACGTTCAACAATGTTTTCAAAGGAATGGTACTTTGAATAATAATGTATTTATCAATCTTCAAATAATAGATTTTGGCATCTAATAGACCGTATTCAGTGGCTTAAAACTGTTTTGTCTTACTTTTTTACACTTAAATGATACTTACGAAAAGCTACAATGATAAAAAAGCTGAAACTAAACGCTTGCCTTATATATACTTATTTAGGTATTTGTTTTCAGAGTGAAAGCTGTAATGGAAAATAAGTAATTAGTGTACGAAAAACTGCGAAAACAATAGAAGATTTCTCAACGATAATTTGACTATTTCTTAAACTTATTAACGTTATGTGTAGATAGGCCCGGCATGACCAGGTTGGTTAAGGCGTTCGATTCATAATCTGAGGGGGAATCGAATCCCCCTCGCATAAAACATGCTCGTCCTTTCAGCGGTGGCGGCGTTATAATGTGACGGTCAATCCCACTATTCGTTGGTAAAAAAGTAGCCCAAGAGTTGGCGGTGGGTGGTGATGACGAGCCGCTTTCCCTCTAGTCTTACACAGCTAAATTAGAGATGCCTCGCCAGATAGCCCTCCTGTGCGACAATCCAAAAGAAACAAACAATACGTGCAGATAAATTGATATTATTTTAAATAACGCGACTGATAATCAAAAATCACGATATTTTTGCTCCTAGATTAGCTATCACAAAAGTCGAGAAGTTCTAGGCTATGAGAAAGTTAATTGAAACTGCATACAGAAATAAGAACAGCGTATTTTGACTTTTTTATAACAAGGGTTAACTGGAATAAATCTTAGTTATTAAAATACAAAATTCTTCTTGTAAAGAAAAAAAATGTTGGCTATGGAAAAACAATAATATAGGGATATATTTGAAGAAACCAAATGAGATAATTGTTTGGCAATTGTAAAAAAATGGTCTGTATTTTTATATTCTGTTTGTCACGCTATCAGAAAATATTTTTTAATTCTTACATAAATGGGCGGAGCCAAAATATTGGCCACACCTCTATTATTATAAATGGTTCAGTCGACGATAAACTGAAAAAACAAGCCAATCGCGATGTCCGTCATAGGTGAAGAGAATACTTATATTCCAAAATAATGAAGTATAGTAGATTTAGAAACAGCAAGAAGTTTATAAACATGCTATGTAAAATCATAATACATGAGAAAAATAAATGCATATCCTATTTATATTAAAGTGTAAACATGATTTGTTCCCCCTTTTCTAAATAGCGAAGCATATTTGTAAAGGTTACAACTTCGTATTCTTATGCACTCGAACCTACGGGGAAATTTATGATTTATACTGCTAGTGTAGAGAATATAAAACCACCGCAGTGTTTTGCAATCACCTTTAAATGAGTTCAAGGAAGTGAAAACTGATTAAAATAAAACGTAAAGTTTTTAATTTGTGTTTTTACATTAGGGTCGGGGAACGATCTGTTATGTGTTAGAAATACTGACAGAACGCTGTGATGAGATATAAGTCATACTATTGCTACGTAACCAAATAATAAAATGTCTATTACTCACGAGTGAGACAGATCGACAAACTTAGTTTAATGGCATACAGTAATTTATAATATCAGAAGCTAACGTAGAAAAACCATCAAAAGCAAGCGAACACGAGAAACTTCTGATACTTTAAACATAACATGATTTTTCTATTATCTCAGATATTTCCACATGAATATGAGGTTTCAACTGTTTGAATATACTTTTAGGTCACAAAGATACACAAAATGAGGCTAAAGTTTATTCCTTTGTCTTCATGTACCGACGTATATCCTTCAGCATAAACGTGTTTTTAAACAGTCTACTTCGTTAAGACTGCTTTCGGACACTACTTTTATCAAGGCGTTCTTAAAAAAATCTAATGTTGTGTTGATTTTGTGAATTTGAATATCATAAGAAGCAGTTTCGGTGTACCCGATAACCCGGAATTTCTTCAGAATTTGTGTTGATATAGTAATTTAGAAAATCATGAGAATCGGTTTCGTTGTACCCAATAACCCGGAATTTCTTCAGAATTTGTGTTCATATAGTAACTTAGAAAAACATGAGAAGCGGTTTCGATAATACCCGGTATCCTATCCCGGAGTTTCTTCAGGTTTTATATAATAGCAAGAAACGTTTCAACAGTGAATAAAAATAAGATGTTATTCTAAAACCGGTCTCTCTTCTACAAAAAGACACTAAATTATAAAACTCACATTGCTATAAAGTAGATATAGTATGACACTAGGTTATCCATATGGGCTTCGACTTTCTCTTGCATTGATAGTGTGAAGGATGGCTGACATTTATGTGTCTAAGTTAGAGATGTAATGCATGCTTGGCAACGGTTGTACATCTGTCGCTGTGACAGGCGACGGTAGAGGATTGAAATGTTAACGGATGTAAACTGATCCTATCCATTCCTAAAATTGTGTCTATGATAAACTCGTATGTATCGTGTACCATATTTCAATGTGAGCGAATAAAGCCTAAACAAAAAATCCCGCCTTTCGGAGTTTCCTATCTTTACACGTTGTTTTAGATTAACGTTGCGACCTCTGCAAAATAAAACATGAAACAATCTTAATTTTTTTTCATTATAATTCGTTGGCTTAAATAATAAACTTCAGGTTATTCGTTAGTTAACAAGATAGTAAACAACAGGAACTTTTAGATAACCGAAACTATAATGATTATCGTGACATCGCATAAACTACTTTAAGATACACAAGGAAGAAAAAGAAAAATATTCTCAATCTTAAGTATGTATATCTAAACAAATGGATGAATAGATAGCCAGATAGACCACGTTTTGTTTTTAAGACTTAAATACACGTATAGACTTTAGCTGTTTAGCTGTGGTTTTCCGAGACAATCACACGTGCAACTATAGAATTTCAATGTTTGCTCTCAGAAACGAATGCTAATTGCTTTCATTTCCAGGGCTGATAAGTGGCGCTGGCAGAAGTTTACTGTTGCAACAGTTGCTTGGTAATGGTCCTCCGGTGATGGTGGCGACGGATCCAGAGAAAGAAAGAGGCAGTGCATCATTTTTATGAGAGTACTTAAAAAGAAACTCTTCTGGAGGAAAACCATTCAGTGAAGCCGAACGGATGAGCCACTGGAATACCATACGTTATTGCAGTACCACATTCTCCATAAATCCCATAAGACCGTGAGATTTCCCGTCATTTTAATTGCGCAAGCGACATTTTCAATGTTCTTATCATTCCTTCCTTTAGTTAGCTACATTCTCAAGCTGAGAGATCTAGAAATAGCCATTATTTGAAGTTTAGAAAGACACATTGCTGTAGGGTTGCTTATTTGGCTCGTGCACCGTCTTTTATCCGACACAAGCAAGACAAATATTTTGTTTCTCGTGAAGTTCTTTCATCTCGAGCGAAACCTACTAAAAGTTGTCATTGAAATGTTTTGTAGATGCAACATGTGCAGTAACTTTAGCAACGGTAGCCGGAGTGGTAGTTATCAAAATGTTTATGATATAACATTAACCATTTGGTAATATATACACGCACTAACTAAAAACAATGGGCTAAATAGTTCTTAAAAATTCTTTGGTTTAGTTTGAATTTTTAGCTTACAATAATGAAGGTACTTTAATTCTTAAACTTTACTCATTACTTATTCCAAGATGACTGCCGAGTGAGGGTAAATCGAGTAAACAATTGTAACTTTTAAAAATGTTTTAAACAGTTTTCTAATGAAGAGCAAAACGGATCACCACATTAAATTATGTTTTCAGATGTAATTTACGAACATTTTAAGAGGATTTATACGGGAACTGGGTTGACACTCTCTGACGTATCGTATTGTGGAGCTTACATCCTGTTACCGCTAGAAAAAAAAATCGTTGTCCAACATATGAGGCTGAGAACTTGTAATAAGAGTAACCATCAAATTCAACTATTCTGTCTGACAAGAGTTGTCTGAGTGGTGTTGACTAGTAGCTAGTTTCCTTCCCTCTAGTTTATTACTTCAAAATTAGAGAATGCTAGTGCAGATAACCCTCGTATAACTTTTCAAGACCCCATAAAAAACCGAAAAAAGACAAACAAGGCATAAAGATGTTAAACACAATAAACATTGCTTAGGCCAAGTAATGGGTTTTTTAATTACACCTATCAAAACAGGTAATAGTTCCTTATATATTTTCATTAAAAGTGAGAACGTGCATATTTGGAAAATGTGTAAAAACAAAATTCAAAATTAAAATTATTGGCTCAAAAACTGGAGAACTTAAGATGTTGTTCAGTTAACAGTGGATCTTGTGTTAGGTTATGAATCAGTTATAATTATCCATCTATCTATCTGTACTGAGAGTAGTGTTACGAAGCTGAAATTTGTGCTATGAATGTCGTATACAAAACTAACCTTGTAATACAAATGCTATCGCTGTTTAAACTGTCGTAAAAATTACAACTAATGTTTTAATACGAGACTAGTTATAAAATCAAAGGTTTTAGAATAATATACTACTATATAAGAACTCAGAAGGTAAGATAGACGCTGAAGATATGATGAAATATTAATCTTGAGATATAATAATTTATCGTTTGATGTAGAAACTAATCTGATAAAATAAAAGTTTTGTGTGATTGTAAATTAACTTTATAATACATATTTTATTAATGTCACATATAAACTAACTTTATGATATAAACATTAATAGTATCATTAACAACCTAACTTAATGCTATAGTTATCAGTGATATGGTGTAAAACTAACGTTATGACACAGGCATTAATAATATAGTGTATCAAACTTTATGATAAAGTAAACATTGATGCGGTTTCTAAATTAAGTTATCTTGTAGACGTAAGCGATATAGCATTTTAACTTGTTTTTGATAAACAATCAGCATAGAAAGGGTATTTAGTTTTGATAATGACACTAATGCTGAAATGTAGAAATTAACGGCACATTAAGAAACTATATTTCATGAACATATATTCAAGTATAAAACAATTATCTCTCTAAAGGAAAAATATTGCATACTAGAAAAATATATATCAACATCATAATACAGCAATGACACTGCAATAAGAACTTTGGATCATTAAAATTATGTTGTAACATTATGAATAATGTTATAGTATGAAACTTGTGATAAGGTTATAGTATGAAACTTGTGATAAGGTTATAGTATGAAACTTGTGTTACAACATCAAAATTGTACCAACGTATACATGATATAAACTGATAGTGAGTTTTTATTATTAAAACAGACACTGGGAACTCCCAATCCTTTCCATTCTTAACTGATGTGTAAGGTTCCATTTCTAAAAAATTCATCCATATTTCAACTTGAAATTAGAAATAATAATTGGAATGGACTTTTTCCTTCATTTATATTATTTGACTTTTAAAAAAATCGTGATTTCCTTAGATATTTTAATGTGATCCAAACAAATCTTTAAAGAAAATCAGTTTAGAAAAGCATTTCTTAAATTACGAAAAAATAAAACAAATCAACGATCTTTTTTAGTAATAAGGAAATCCATAATTGTTATATTTGTTAATTTTCGCCACGGATCCATAATGGACTACCTCTGAAAAAACGCTCAGAGCTGTCATAAGAAGAATGTAGTAGTTGAAATGAACCTTGGTTGCGATATTAGGCCCGGCTCGTAATTTGAGGATTGCGGGCTCGAAACCCGTCACACCAAAAATGCACGCCCTTTCAACCGTGTGGACGTTATAAAGTGACGGTCATTCCCACTATTTGCTGGTAAAAAAGTAGCCCAATATTTGGCGGTGAGTGGTGATGACTATCTGCTTTCCTTCTAATTTTTGCGCGAAATTAAAGAAAACAACAACAAACAAACTTGGATACATACCACATCCATTTCATGATGGCGTGTGTAAGCTCAACAGTCCATCACTTCAACAAAATAAAAAAATCCTAAAACATCATAAAATATAATTTATTAAACCACCGCACTGTTGTCTCTGTGTCATTTCATCTAAATATAGGTTTAGTACGACAAAAGGCCCAATATGCTATAAATTTATAGTAATCGGCCACGTGTTATAGCTTTTCCTGGATGCTTCAATAGTTCAGATTAACTGATTTATGGTAGTCGTCGACCAGCCACCAACTTTCGTCTTCTGCCTCAGTCTCTAACGCTCAGAGTCTTGTATTAGTACAGCCAGGAAATCTTTTGTATAGCAGAATCATCTTATGCATATATTAGGTGCTCATAGGCGAAAAGAGAGTGGGTAATACAAGTACGTAGGTGCAAAATGGGTTAGTTGGGAAATATCACTAACAACTTAACAACTTCAATCTCCCACTATCACAGTGCATATATATAGCGTGTGTGTGTGTTGAAAATATAAGTAATTAGTATTAAGAATATAACGTACTTTTTATAACTACAACTATGCTGATCTGAAAGGAAAGGAAATAGCGTGTCGCGATCTCTCTCATGTTTTCGTACTTTTTCAAAACCAAAATATAAAATAGTTTCGTCCTCAGGCAGTCTAAAGTTGATGTTTATTTTCATTTTAGCAACTGCGGTATTTTCGTCACGTCATTATCGCTTCTAACGAGCTGCGGAATAATGAAATACTGAAAAACAGGGGTGACAAGATAGACGTATGTAAATAAAAAGAAAAAAATACTTTTTCTATGATGGTGGGTTTGCTTTTGTTTGTTTTTGAATTTCGCGCAAAGCTACACGAGAGCTATCTTCGCTAGCCGTCCCTAATTTAGCAGTGTAAAACTAGAGGGAAGGCAGCTAGTCATCACCACCCACCGCCAACTCTTGGGCTACTCTTTTTACCCCGAATAGTGGGATTGATCGTCACATTATAACGCCCCCACGGCTGAAAGGGCGAACATGTTTAGTGCGACGGGGGATTCGAACCCATGACCCTCAGATTACGAGTCGAACGCCTTAACGCGCTTGGCCACGCCGGGCCGCTTTTTCAGTGAAAAATACTGTTTAGTTTAGCAAATACTGAATAATGTAATTTATATGCAAAAACGGCTCGTTTGGGCGCTTTCGACCTTCTTCGGTCATCGTCAGGTTCATGACCGAAGAAGGTCGAAACGTTGTTCGCTCTTTAATGTAAAGTGTTTTCTCAGCCCAAACGAGCCGTTTTTGCATATAAATTTCTCAACAAGTGGGTTTCTCGTCATCACTGATTATTGAATAATGTAATATTTTGTTTCCATGAAGAATATGTAAAACGTATCATATTATACAATTCTGAAATTAACCTTGTTTAATTGGAATGTGTGTGTTTTATTATAACAAACCCACTTCGGGGTATCTGCTGTGTTCACCGAGGAGAATCGAATCCCTGATTTTAATGTTGTAAATCCGAAGACTTAACGCTGTCCCAGCGGGGGAGATTATGGTGGGAAAACTACGCTATAACATATTTTAAAAAGTTATATTTTAACATTTGGCAGTTTCTAGGGGATCTGTGGCTTACCTGGCACGTAACACAAATACACACTTAAACAAATTCACCATAAGCATAGTAGCAAATTTGCATAAATACCAAATCACTAGGAAACATATATATGCATATGTTATTAACGAACAAAAGTTATTACAAAATAGACTCCCTGTTGAAGCTAAGCGAGCTTTCTAATTCTTGTGTACCGTTTTCTTTCATTTTTTTCAATTAACTTATTTACAAAAATCAAAATTAATTTTTCATCGACACCTGTAAATAAATTTTCTATTTTTACTGTTGGGTCATAAATGCGAGTTGTTAAATATATCGTAAAACCTTTATGACACATAAACATAACAAGTTTTACGTTTGTGTATATAATGTAATAAGCCTACATAAAACACGTAATCTTGTAAAATCAGCGTTTCGAAAACTGACAAGCGGATACACAATAATGATAAAAGCTAAAAAAGGATTCCTGACATTAAAAGGTGTCTAAGAACATTTTGTATAATTAACCTGTTAAACAATGCTGTTATATATATCAGGAATACGTATTTCAAAGATATGTTGCCTAGAATTACAACACTATCTAACAAGGATACCTAACACAATGTATTACTTACGTAATAATACTCCTGAAAGCTACAAGTATTAACTACTTGCTCACTTTTAAAAATATATCTTACAACGTTTCTTGTAATTACAAATTAACTTCATAACGGTCCATATAATACCAAGGTATATAATAAAGCTATTACATATTATATAGTATCCAAATATATGGGCTGTATTTTCAACAGTATTCAAGAACGTTGGTATTTATTACGACTGTAACTAAAATGTTCGTGGTATTTACTAACAACATTGTGTGTTACAAACTTACTTAACCATGTTGTCAATAGCTACAGGAGTATTTAACAACATTCCTGTGTATTATAAATGTATCTAACAATTTTGTACGCAATTACAAGAGTATTTAAGAACGTTACTGTACATTACATGTGTTTTCTGGAATTGCTAACTATTCAACAATTTTGTTGTGCGTCACAAAGGTATAGAATATTATTGCTGAGAATTAGAGTATTTCACAATGTTGCTAAGTGTCATATCTAACAATGTTGTTATGTGTCACACAGGTATTTAACAATGTTTCTGAAAATTACAAATGTATTTAGCAACGCATTACAAATATTTAATAGGGTTGCTAAGAATTGTGAAGAAATTCACCACTTTCAGTCTTAAATACAATAATGTCAAAATTTCTTGCTAGGAAACCTTTATCCTTTTCGAAAAAGGTTGCAAGGAAATATAAATGGATTTGTTCTGAAATGCTTCCGTGGTAAGAGGAATATTTTGTGTATTATTACGCATCATTTACTTCTGGTATATTATGAGCATGTTGTCGTAATCTTTCGTAACAAAGTTAAACCACATTTCTCATATTGTGCCTGTACAAATGAGGTTTGGAAAATGGATTTAACCTGTGTTTCATACATCACTTCTGTATAGATTTTCTAGCCGGTGGTGAGTTCTAGGGACTGTTTTAACAAATGTTATTTTAACTAAAAACCTGTGCTGCAAAAACAGTTGAACAACTTAATTTGTGAATACATTTAGTTTGTTTGTTTGTTTTGAATTTCGCACAAAGCTACTCAAGGGCTATCTGTGCTAGCCGTCCCTAATATAATATCCGTCCCCGGATATAAAAACTGAGTAACATTATAAAAATATATATATGTATGTACATTTATAAGGCTATCCTTACGTCATAAATTCAACGGTTATATTTGTATGATACACAAACTTGGATTTCCACAACAATAGTGACGTATCACATCTTCGCCTATCAGAGAATGGTTTAAAGGCCTTTTCCTAACCAGTTAATGACTTTAGGGTATTCATATTGTTCTCAATAAATATATAAAACGTTGTTACATTTCCAGTAACACTTTGAAAGAGACAACAAATTGGTTCAGGTTGTTCGCATGAGCAAAATTTCTTTACTGTATAGGTTGATGTCCAAAATCCCGAAAAACAAAACTTCAGTAATGAGCACGACTAATTTTCAGCTTCATATTTATAATAATACTCTCGACAGCAAGCAGTTCTATCATGAATTTAATCAGGTTCCCAAAGCTATTATTGTATGTATAAGAGCTACAGCTTCCTTGTATTTCTGTTACTGATGGTACAGCATAATGTCCTAAACCTTATATTTTTATTACTATAGGTATAGCATTGTAATCTAACATTACATTTTCCCCAAGGGTTTTGAAAGAGATTAAGGATTAGAAATGTGAGCTTTTACCTGGTAATAGTGAGCAGGTGCCAAAAGATTGGAAATTGGCTAATGTAACTCCTCTTTTCAAGGGAGATGATAAAACTATTGTCCCAGAAATTGTAGGCTTATTAGTCATACACTATTTGTAAGAAAAGGCTTTGAAAGTCTGATCAAATTTGCCACGCAAAGTCATTTATCAAAGTTTTGAATTTTATTAGCTAGTCCATAATTATTTTTTTTCTAAAACAAAATCTTCCCATACAAATCTTTTCGCATTACTTGAATAAGCTACTGCTTATGTTAAGGATAGAGGTTTGGTGTATCCGGATTCAACAATGTGCTGTATAAGATGCTTGTAAAGATTCATATCTGTGGGTGTGAAGGATAAATTAGCAAATTAGATAGAAGAATGGCTAAAAGGAAGAGAACAGAGGCTTGTTACAAATAGAGTTCAGTCAAACTGTATTAATGTTACAAGTGAGGTACCTCAGGGCTCAATCTTAGGACATTTGCCCTTTTTAATTTACATCAATGGCGTAGATGAAGAAATGATTAATAAATTAATTAAATGTTAAGATACTATTAAGGACTTGGATGTTGCTGGCTGTGAAGAAAATGCTGCCACTTTACAAAAGGATTTGAATCATTTAGTGAGTTGGGCAAATAAATGATAAATGAGTTTTAATTATGACAAATATAAGAAAATGCACGTGGGTTATTATAATTTTAATTATGAGTATAATTTGGATGGAAATAACCTTAACAATGTTATGAAATAAAGGGATCTTGGTATAATGGTTGATGATTTACTTAAGTCATCCAAACAGAGTGCTGTTGATAGTGGTAGTACAAATAGGAATTTAGGTTACAGAAATACTGAATATAAATCTAACGAGATTATAATTTCATTGTATAGGTCACTATTTAGGTCACATTTGGAACATTACCTTGAGTCTTACCTTAAGAAGAACATCGAATTATTGGAAAGGGTTCAGCAGAAGGCTACTAGAATGATATCTTACATGGAAAGGTTGTCATACGAGGAGATGGTTAAGATATTTAAACTTGTTTTATCTTGAAGGAAAAAAAGAGTTAGAGAGAATTTCATTGAGATGTTTAAAACTGTTGTAGAAATGGATAAAGTTCATGCATCATATTATTAACAGTGAGAAAAGTAGGACTGGGGTTTGACAGGGTAGGAATCATTTTCAACTAAGACAGTTTTATTTTTCTAAAGGGGAATGTGGATTTTGGAATGGGTTACCTTCAGAGGTTGTAGAGACAGTAAATAAGTGAATGAAAGATAAATCTTGATAATTATATGAATGATAAGGGCTGGCTTTAAGATTTTTTAAATTTATTTAACATTAGTTTTTGTTTTGTTTAGAGAATAGGACAGCCGAGATGGGCCAGCAGGTCCCATGTTGTCCGAAACGTTATATTGTGTAAATTGGTTTCTGATTTTGCTATCAGATACGAAACTATGTTTTCTCTAAACTTGAGGTTTTTAAAATATGCTTTAAACAGTAATATAGAGCGGAACCTGTAACAAAGAACACATGTGTATAATTTCAAACAAGAACAATTTCTTTTATTATAATTTTATAATTTTTGTGCTACCTAAATTCTATTGTTACATTAGCCTATATTATGGTTATTTTTATGTGTGCTCATTATGGAAATAATTGCTTCATCTATTTTTGTGATCTCGAAATATAAAGTTGATTCCTGTGGTTAATCATGTCAAATTTTAGCAAATAAATATTCACCAATGGTGTTGAAGATATGAGCAATAACATTTGACTTCTCAACGAGTTTAACGATGGGTATAATTACTCCTCAATCACTCCATATGTCTATCACTCCAGCCTGAGAAAATCGTATATGTTATTATGGATACAACAGCATATACGGTAAATTGTCAGAAAAGTGATGGAAGTCACATTGTGCTAGACTAGAACTAAGTGCAAATTGGGAAGGACTTTTATAGCTTCTGAATGAAAGTTGTCACACGACTAGTAATATATCTGGTATTAAAGTTTTATAATACATTTTGTATGTAGAAAGTATAAATAAGCGACGTAGTGCAATGTTGTAATGTATCTTTCGGCAGATAATTGGCGAGTACACAATGTTTCACTCTCAGTTGTCCCTTCCTTGTCGTTTTACTCGCTAATGTTATGCAAACGCCACAACTGTTGCCGCTAACAGCGAACAGATATTTATGTATCATTTTATTGCGGTTTTATGATAGCCATAATAAAAGAAAATATTTGGTTGTATTATCGATAAATGCAATGCTAAACAATGGGCTGCCTATGCTCTGACCACGACGAGTATCGAAACCCGAATATCAACATCTTAAGTCTTTATACTTACCACCGAGCCACTAAAGAGCTTTGAGAAAGAAATATACTTCTCTTTTCTTTCTTTTTTTTGCACTATGAGCTGTTTATAATTCCAGTCTGTGTACTGCAGTTATCCTGGCTTGAAAACTAAAGCTATTGACGAACTTATTATTGTGGTCATTACAGTTTCAAGCATTTGATAGTCATTGCTTTTCGTCAAAAGTAACTACAAAAGATATGTTATATTTGTAGATTCTATTTAAAAAAATATCCGATGTAATATCCTTATTATATCCTCTCTTACTAAAGACCAGGTAGTTAAGGCACTCAACTCGTAATCCGAGGGTCGTGGGTTCGAATCTCTGTCACACCAACCATGTTCGCCCTTTTAGCCGTAGGAACGTTGGCAGTGCGTGGTGATAACTAGCTGCCTCCCCTCTAGTTTTACATTGCTAAATTAAGGACGGCTAGCGCAGATAGCCCTCGTGTAGCTTTGCGCGAAATTCAAACCAAACTTATCAAAAAACCCTTTGTGGTTTTGCAATGTAAAAATGAACAATGAATCCTAAAGTATCACTCAACAAACACACACGTGTATATACCTTACAATCAGACAAAGACAACTGAAAATTGCAGGACAACTTCCAGCTGTTTTGGTTCTTCTCTTGTGGCAAGCAATCATACCCAGATGGAACTGTTTATGTCTTGTAGACAAAAGATGACAAATCGTCAGAGCTAGCTGTAAATGAAAGAGTGAAATCAGTCCTTTTAATTTACGACTTAAAACAGTTGGTTCATGGATTAAGAAAGCCTGAGATGTGATCCTATTAGACTTACATTTAGTTTTCTTCAATCATATATTCCAAGAGTTGTAAGAGATGGTTCTGGTATTTTGGAGGTTAGTAATATAATAATCTTGTAAAGTTGTTGTTGTTGTTTTGAAATTTCGCACAAAGCTACTCGAGGGCTATCTGTGCTAGCCGTCCCTAATTTTGCAGTGTAAGACCAGAGGGAAGGCAGCTAGTCATCACCACCCACCGCAAACTCCTGGGCTACTCTTTTACCAACGAATAGTAGGATTGACCGTAACATTATACACCCCCACGGCTGGGAGGGCGAGCATGTTTAGCGCGACGCGAGCGCGAACCCGCGACCCTCGGATTACGAGTCGCACGCCTTACGCGCTTGGCCATGCTAGGCCTTTCTTGTAAACCAATGAAGGTAACTTTACACTTAATTAAAGTTGTTTTATATATTAATAGATTGATTGTTAAGAATTAAACACAAGGCTACACAATAGGCTATCTGTGCCCTGCCCACCACTGGTATTAAAACCCAATTTCTAATCGTGAGGGTCCTCAGATATGCCGCTGTGCCACTGGGTGGCTTATATATATTAGTAACATTAGCGATCTGATAGATTTGTAGACGTAATTTTAATGCTTCATAAACTATTGACTTTATTAACCTAGAGAACTGATTATTAATTCCAAACTAGAAAATGAAAAATGTCATTATAGCCAGTCACTTAAAGCATGATAACTATCATACCAAATTTGAAAAAAAAATGTTTCTTAGCTTTATGAAAGCAAACAATAACACCGAAACCTTCACAAACCATAGATTATTAAAGTGAGTAATACAAAAGGAATTAACATTAACTTAATTAATTATTCAAATCAGTAAATTGGCTGAAATATAACGTTTTAAAATTTTCTACACTGGTTCAGCAGGTCAATAAAACAACCAATATATAAATTATCGACTCTAAACTCATTAACCTTATAGGTTAGTAAAGGCAGCGATTTATGAAATATTGAAGCCACATCTACAAATATGTGACGGCGCTAACGTTACTACTGTATAAAATATTAAAACTATCTTAATTAAGCCAACAGGCTGATAGATTAATATGTGATACATTAAAACAACTTATATCAATTGTATTAAATGCCAAAGTCGACTTCCTTGATTTGCAAGGTTAGTAATGTAGTAACTTATAAACTACTAAACAATTAACAATGTTTCTTTGCGATGTGTGTTTTGATAGCACTCTTAGAAATCGTATTTTCCCATTTCTTCAACATTTTTATTTCTCTGCTCTTTTCCATCTGGTAAAAATGAAACAAATAAACTCTCTAACCCAGTAATTAGTTTCAGATTTTCTCTCGTCTTTCTTTAATATTTTACTTAATCGAAATATGTAAACGGTGTTAACGCTCACAAACAAGTCGTGAAGAAACTACATCGCAGTCACTGAGATATAAGACATAAGGAATGTAAACTATTTCACAGTAACTTCTTGGAATATTACACGAATAACGGGCTGCGCTTGGATTTCTATGGTTATCTGTATAGCCTATTTTAATCTTGTATTAAAATCATATTTTGGTAAACTGCCCCTCAGTGGCACAGTGGTATGTCTGTGAACTCACACCGCTAGAAATCGGGCTTCGATACCCAGTGGTTAGGAGAGTACAGAAGCCTATTGTGTCGTTTTGTGCTTAATTCCAAGGAAGTCAAACGTAAGTAAACAATGACTGAAACTAATATAACTTTTTGAGTTATGTAGATGTACTGTAACTTTACAACGTTAAAATCAGGGGTTCGATTCCCCTCGGCGGACTCAGCAAATAGCCAGATGTGACTTTACTGTAAGATAACACACACACACGTATATTTGTAAACAGACAAACGTGTAAAGCTGGATTAGAACTAACAAGGTTATTTAGCGATTATAATCTTTGGATTTAAAGAAATACATAGCTGTAGACCCAAAACTGAGAATAAATGATTTACTTTCAAAATTTACCAAAGGACGAGTTTTCTAAAGGCAAATCACATGTTAAAAGGACAATATTTCGAAATATTACTTCCTCTATTCAACTCAGTTTTACCATAGCTACACACCGTTGCTCAACTTACAGTGATCAGATCAGTCTTATAACCACACATTTTAATGAATATTCTACATACCCTTCTGCATACGTAGATGTCGTCTTCGAAGACACTGCTTAAGCATACAAAAGAAACGAAAATTCATTGGAGCTATATCAAGTGACTTAACTATCTGTTAATCCAACTTTTAATGAAAACAACTATTTACTATAAAATACATTTGGAACTTTGTGAACTTATGAGCCTTCGTCTATTTCAACTACTTGTTTATTACCTGCACTAGAAGACAGGTATATTCATCTTCACGTCAATGATTTGTTGTGTGGGAAAGGCTTCTTTCTTTTTCTTCGAAATTCTTTCCTTCGTTGCTTCAAATTGATTCGTTGGTTTAAGGTGTTGTTTTAAAAACCCTTTGTTCTACTTAGATCTGCTATGCCAATAATTTCGCTTCTTTTAATATCACTGGTAACTTCCTTCTCTAAAGCATTGTGCACTTAGGACCTACTTTCTCTAATATTTTTACTATGCGAGTATTCTTCCGCTGAAAATTTCTGTGAAGTAATCCTTCAGTACTGCACTATCGAATGATCGGGAAATCGCATAAACGAAATATGTAGGTATTACACACATTGCCCGTGGCGCCACGTCTCCCAACTGTGACGACACACCATTAAGGACATGCAGAATAATTATCCTGAAATCCAATTAACCCTTCACTTATCCATCAGTGAAAATTAGATGCAAAATGAAAGAAAGACGTTATGGAACTCAGGTACTACTTTCAAGTTTTCTGAAAGTTTGTTGCTTTCAGTTTTAAATTTCTCTAACCTAATAGCCCATGTATCCAAACTTTATTTTCAAAACTGTTTCCCTTTCTTTTACAGAATTGCAAGTAATATAGAATAACGTGGAGGTGCGACAGCTTAGTGCTCGGAAAGATTCTTTTAAATTTTTTTCTATGCTGGCAAAAGCGACTGCAGTTACATTAGAAAAGTGTAGAAGATATTTAAACAACGTGGTGAACTGCTTTAAAATTATTTTTTTTATAAATATGAAAAATGTATGCAATCTAGAACATGTGGTGACTTGTCATTGTTAATCACATTTTTAGTGATTAATATATTTATATAAATCCTGTTATTAATGTATTAATTTTAATTGTACTATTACTAACTGCCTATAGGATCGTGCTTATAGGTTTCTGCTTTACTTTTTTTTCCTCCATGCTTAAAGTTTCATTCATTTGGTTTCAGTTTCAGTTATCAAGTATTCATCAGAAACACGGATAATAATATTTATTTTACGATGAACTCATATTACAATAAAAGTTTATACTTCCCACAAACTGATACTAATTGTTCAATATTCATTCCTACTTACGATCAATAATTTATTGTTATTATTTGGTTTGTTTTCACTTTTCACCGACCTTTCAGAGACTATACAATCCACCAACATGTCCAGGATTTAAAAAATATTAATCGAATTGTAAATTTAAAAGAACAGTAAATTAAGGCATAATACGCAAAGGTATGTTTCAATTACACATTACTTGTGGTATAGATTTAATAAATTATCTAACTGATATCACCTCATTTTAATTCAAAGTCACGTTAAAAAACACAAGAAAACGTTGAAATAATAAAATAATCAAGAGACCTAAGAAGTTAGACAGAAACTGATAGTGTACGAAACAAAATAATTAAGTAGCATTAAGATAGTACGATTCGCGTGTTTAATGGTACTTTAGGGTCATAAAAATCGAATAAATATATCTCGCACGGATAAGGTTATCTTTCACGTATAAGACATTGCAATAAAAGTAGAAATGGAATAAATTCGCGTGTTTAATGGTACTTTAGAGTAATATACAAAAAAATCGAATAAATATATCTCTCACGGATAAGGTTATCTTTCACATATAAGACGTTGCAATAAATGTAGAAACGGAATACTTAGAAGTAACAATACATAAAACTTTAAGCAAGAAGCAAGAAACATCAGAATTTTAATTTTTTTAACTTCTTTTATCCAAATCTTTCAGAATGTGTTTCTTTATTTTCCACGTTCACCTACCCTTGTCTCTGACTTCAAGCATATCAGTTGACCAGCTTGTTTGTTCTGAATTTCACGCAAAGGTACATGAAGGCTATCTCTGCCAGCCATCCCTAACTTAGCAGTGTGAGACGAGAGAGAAGGCGACTAATCATCATCACCCACCTACAGCACTTAGGATACTCTTTCACCACAGCGTAGTTGAAGTTTTAACACTCCCACAGTTAAAAGGGATGACCATGCTTGGTGTGACGGGGATTCGAACCGGCGACCACCAGGCCATCATAGGCCGACTAAGCAGTTGCTTTTATGAAAATTATATATTGCATATTCTACTACCAAAAGATTATCTCTTGCGCTTACTTAATATCTCTTCTAATTGGTTAAGGGTGCATAACGCTTCACCCATATAATTGACAGGACAGAATATTTGATACACAACTCCATCTAGCGTTACTGGAAGTATGGGTAATGGATAGTAAACAAGTAATGCTAAGTAGGACGTTATTGGTCCAAATACTAGCTTGATAATAATATTTGGTAAAGAACGTAATGACTGATTGAGGCAGCTCCTGCCAATATGCACGTGCAATTGTTATCATATAGTGTGTTAGCAAGCTTCTGACATGCTTTGTTTTAATTGTTATTACTAACTTTAATAGGTTTTTATTTAAGATAATGCTTCGGTAGAAGAAACTCTACTGGATTGGAACCTTGGAATAGATATCTGCCTTCTGAGGTGAAAACGATGTTTTGAACTGTTAGGGTGTAGGTCTTCAGTGATGACGGTTTTTCTTTTAGGCTGTGAGTTCACTCTATGTTTATCTGCAGCATTTTAAGAGATGTATTTAAACAAAGTCTGATTAATGGTGTGTTAAATCTTTATTATCCATAATTTCTAATCAAAGAAACTTACTTACATAAACAAGGGCTAAACATTAATGCAGTAGATAATGTAAAACACTTAATATACAGGTCTAACTAAAAGTATGCTATGCCATAAGCCAAAACTTGTAATGAGTAGAATTCATAGTTTCATCAGTTGAATACTCTTGGTATTGTTGACATGTTAGGACATAATCCCAATAATATTGCACTAGATTCTGCCAAGTTAGGCTATATTAGTTAGTTATAAATATATATATGACAAGCTAATAACGCAAAATCATCTCCCCAATAATACATTGAAAGAAAATAGATGATGGATTTTATAATCGCCAGATCTTTGTAAAATTTCTATCTAAACCTTTAGAGATAAAATTGAATAACTCTCAAAGAAATGTACAATCGACCGACAGTTACACAAATACGTTGAAATAAACTTTATAGGTTTATTTCAAATGGATGTTGCTTCAAATTTGTGTTTTATTAAGCAATGCTACCATCAACTTTCTCTACTGGCTTATATAACTATGCAACTTTAAAACAAGCTTTTATAGACCATGTTTGATCATTGTGTTTTGAAGCAAGGATTACATTAATTCTCTGTTACGGTCATGGCGTTTCATCACCTATATTGCACATAACAGATTCACCTATATGGATTTCATGCAAATATCACATTGGAGCTATTTACTACTATGGGTATACTTTGCAAATGAAAACATTTTGTGTAAACTAGGTTCGTTTGCCAATTTGTTATGAGATTTCTTGTTTCATGACACCCAATATTTCCTGTGTTTCCAGCTCTTACGATTATCAAACATAAAAGAGTAGAGGACTAAAACGAAGAAATACTGAATACCTGTACGTACGTGTTCGCAGACTATTTAAGCACACATATTAACATTTGTACAGTATCAGTACACATGTAGGCCTAACCTCATACTTTACTTATGTGTACGATCAGGAAACTGGTTATATCTCTCACTGCGAATATAATTCTTTCCAGACTACTGTCTGATATTTTCTTATCGAAAGAATATATATATATATCAACCTAAACATATGAAAAAATATAGAATAAATACCATAATTTCAAATGTGTTCATTTACGAGAGAAGAAGAATTTGGTTTGAATAATCAGATCAATTAATTAATTAATTAGATATTGTAGTTTGCATCGTAGTTTAATTCGATTGTTTCTCACATGCGACGGTTTTCGTTTTCATTCCATTTGTTTGTTTTAAATTTAAGAACAAAGATACACAATGGGCTATCTGTGCTCTGTCCACCACGGGTATCGAAACCCGGGATTTTTAGCTATGTGAGTCCGCAGACTTATCGCTGTGACACTGAATGGCCATTCCATTTGTCTGACCATCATTGGCGGCGTGTCGTATGTCTGTGTAATTGGGTGGAACACAGATAGCCCATTGTGTAGCTTTACATTTAATTCAACAACAACAGCAACAACCTATTTGTCTGAAGTTTTCTATATGCGAATAAATTTTTCGATTTATCTATTTAAATATAAATTTATTTATAATAATGTTTCGTAATACAGAATGCAGAACAGCATGACCAGGTGATTAAGCCGCACGACTCGTAAACTGAAGGTCGTAGGTTCGAATCCCCGTCACACCAAACATGCTCGCCCTTCCAGCCGTGGGGGCGTTATATTGTGACGATCAGGCTCGCTATTCGTTGGTAAGAAGAGTAGTCCTAGAGTTGGCGATGGGCGATATAACTAGATACCTTCCCTCTAGTCTTACGCGGATAAATTAGGTACGGCTAGCGCAGGTAGCTCTCGTGTAGCTCTACGCAAAATTAAGAAAATAAAAATTCAGAAAGCGTGAAGATATACCGCATTACAGTAGTAACGTGATAACACTAATACTGAACATTTCATATAGCAAGCATACAACTCAAGATCACCTTTCTTCAACTGTACCTTTTAAGGAGAGAACAATAAAGATTTAATTATACAAATAAATTGTTATTAGATATTAGGTTTTAAAATATATATAGTTCACTTAAAAAACAAACGTTTTACTTCGGAGGACACGTATTTCTCTTTATGGCAATTTATCAGGAAGTGATATAACTGGCATGGCCAGGTGGTTAAGGCACTTGACTCGTAATCCGAAGGTTTCGGGTTCGAATCCCCCGTCACACCAAACATGTTTGCCCTGTCAGCCGAGAGAAACGTTATAACGTGACGATCAGGCTCACTATTCGTGGTAAAAAGAGTAGCCCAAGAGTTGGCAGTGGGTGGTAATGACTAACTGCCTTCCTTTTAGTCTTACATTGCTAAATTAGGGACGGCTAGCGCAGATAGCTCTCGTGTATCTTTGCGCGAAATTCAAACTGATGTAACTATTTTTAACTTATTCGTCCATATAATTAAGTGTTTCTTTCCTACTCAACCCTTTTCTAACTGATAATACTGGCGAAGTTTGAAATTTAATGGTCATCACAAAAGAATAAATAAATGTAACAAACATTTTCTTGTTGTGTTAAGATGAGAAGTCAATGTCTTATTGTTCAATACTGAGTTTAGGAACAGCAAGTCTTTAAACTCTGAAGTTTTGATTGCCATTAAACCTAACAAAATTATTAGCAGGCAATATTTACAATCTTCTTAAAGCACAAAAATCGAAGAAACAACAACCACGTTTTACGTTTAATATTTATATAAAATAAACTGTTTGATAATTCATACCAGTTCACTTTTTTTTGTAGAAAAGAAAAAGTATTTTGCGAAATGTTTTGTTAGAATGATGGTATGATTAAACATCAATCTAAACACAAGACCGGCATGGCCAGGTGGTTAAGGCGCTTGACTAGTAATCTGAGAATCACAGGTTCGAATCCCTACCAAACTAAACATGCTATCCCTTTCATCTGTAGGGGTGTTATAATGTGATGGTTAATCCAACTATTTGTTGGTAAAAGAGTAGCCAAAGAGTTGGTAGTGGGTGGTAATGACTAGGTGCCTTGCCTCTGTTCTTACACTGCCAAATTAGGGACGGCGAGCGCAGATAACGCTCGTGTACCTTTGCGCGAAATTAAAAAATCAAACAGTACGAACACTTTCCAAGTAGCATTCCAGTAATATGCTTTATTTTTGAATAAATAATTAATTAATAAATCAGAATTGATTTAACTCTTGCAGGATAATCGCACAAAGTCTGGAAAATTCACATTTACGATATTACTACGAGTTAGGGAAACTAATTTACATCTCTTATTCAAGATTTTGAAAACTGACACTGTTTCTAATTCTTCAGTATTTTGAAGTAATTATCAACTGTTTGTTTCCAATGTAAATTAAAAACAAAGTAAAACGACAAATAATTACTTAAAAGTCATTGCTTATGTAAATATCAGATATTTCGCTAGCCTTTTCTATCAGGCTAACAAAGACGCTTGTATTAATACAAAAATCACGTGCGTTATTCTCTACAGATAATCAGGGTGTACAGAACTACCTGGCATAGTCTCTCTTTCTCCGACGAATATGTCTCTTTTCAACTATTCAGAGCGTAACACAGTCGAAAACTGGCGAATAACTAGAACTGAAATTTCTTATATTCGTTCGTCATCATCTTTCTTCATCAGGCTTAGCGCCGACCTAGTCCTAGCTAAAACTGTAATTTTATTATCATTTCATAGTGGAAAATATTTTTCACGATCTTTGACTACCTATTTTATTATTATTCTATGCAAAATGTATAAAGCTTTCGAATATTTCATGACTTAGTTACCCGCTTATCCCACCTTATAAAAAAATAAACAAACAAGTATTAAGAATATAATATCGCTATATAAAAAACTATTATGTACGGCTGGCTACCGAACTTGAAAAAAGGATTGATTTGGTTTGTTTTGAATTTCGCGCAAAGCTACACAAGAGCCATCTGCGCTAGCCGTTCTCAATTAGCAGTGTAAGGCTAGAGGGAAGGCAGCTAGTTATTACCACCCGCCGCCAAATCTTGGGCTACTCTTGTACTAACGAACAGTGGGATGGACGGTAACATTATAACGCTTCCACGGCTGAAAGATTGAGCATGTTTAGTGTGACGGGAATTTGAACCCGCGATCCTCGAATTACGAGTCGAGTGCCTAAACCATTTGGTCATGTCGGGCCTGAAAAAAAGAAACCAAACAAGATTGGGATAGAAGTGGACATGTCACTTGATTGGCTAATGATCACAAAACAGATAAGTTCACTAGACTTTATATGCAGAATGAAATCCCAACAGCACTGAGTTCCTCAGAGTTTCCAATCACAATATGTTACCCTATACTAAAATAGTCGTAAAAGTAGCATTCTAAAGTTAACTAAGGGAAAAAAATATAACAATGAAACTTGAGGTTCTGTGTAAGTGTTTTCCTTATAGCCACGTCAGGCTATCTGCTGAGTCCGCCGAAGGGAATTGAACCCATGATTTTAGGGTTGAATCCGTAGACTTACCGCTGTACCAGCGGGGGGCCCAAAGGTTCTCTTCAAACACCAACTTTCGATACACAAATTGAGGAAGTCATTACTGGAGAGATTTTATTCTACATTTAAAAGTTGCGACGGCCTAATCTGCTGTGTGATTATTAGCCGGACCAAGTGATATCTCAACTTCTATCTCTGTTTCTTTGGTTCTTTTTTTCAAGTTCAATAACCTACTCTACATTATTTGTTTATTAGTTTTAGCTTTTCCTTATACATTTAAATTATAGGTATGGTTAAAAAAGACAAAAAGTGGCTATTAAAACACAAGAAAACAACACAGTTAATAATAAAAAATCATTATTTCGTATAACAAGCAATGACGTCAAACAAGTGACTACACATAAACATACACAATCGGGCTATCTGCTGAGTCTACTACATCTGTTGGAAGGGAAAGAACAACATTGAGCTTTGGTATCTAAGAAATAACTCCAGCTTGACAGAATAGCAAATATTGCAAGACGAGCGCTACTAACATAATAAATTAAGAAATAAAAAGATCTTCCCTAAAGAAATGTGGCAACAACAGTGCTATGAAATAACGCTGCTTTTGTGATAAAGTACAAAATCCAACAAAGCACTCTGAATACTAACAACAACAACACTTTAAAATGAAGCAATAATGCCTACAACAAAAAAACAAACAAACATAGTTTTGTTTAATAAGTTAATGCGTTAACTTGTATTATCACATAGAACAGTTATTGTATTACTAGCTCTAATATTACTATAGTTTAATAAATTAATAAGTTAACGCATTTTTAGCAGCGGGGAACAGCTCATAAAACGCTCTGAGATTTTCTTTTTTATGTGTGTGTGTGAAGTACAATTTTTTAGCTCATAGCTTTGTCATCTCTTAACCGATTTGAAATATGATTACAGCTTTGGGCCCAGAAGGTCAAACCCATTAGATTGATGTATTCGATCACGTCCAAGGTCTCATATATTAATTTAGTATAATCCTGTCTAAAAGAATTTTAATTTCAGATTAGACTGGTAGAGATTCCGAAGAGTATACGCGTGTCCCACTCTTGGTATTACTGGCACACAAAATATAGCTAATAAGAAGGAAAATCAAGTCTCATAGAAAAATTAATTCTGAACATGTCTCAAAAATTTCAAGTGGCGCGGCTATTGAGGATTCCATCTTCTTTCGCACGAAACAATTATTGTACTATTAACTCTCAGATAAAATGAGATACTAGGCTGAGATAAAAAAAGTTTTTATTATGATCTGATGATTACAGATTTTATTTTCAGTCTATATCGTTAAAGCTTATGCTAATTATACGACAGATCGTGATATACAACAATCCGCAACTAGGAAAACACATCTTTAGAACGTAAACATAATCACCGTAAAATCTATTAAATCAACAAATAATTTTGAAATAAAACGTTACAACAACAGACAATCGAACTACCCACTTTAACCAAATAGAAAAGCAACACTTCGAAACCAAACAGTATTCAACAGTTCTATGAATTTTAACAAAAAAACAGGATAGTATCGCTGCTAGATAGATCTTAAAACTTACGTAACAAACTACGAAATACAAAAAACAGTGGGAGGACACAGTGTAAAATAAATATAAGGATTGGTTTCTATTGAAACGAACTTCGCGCAAAGCGACACGAGAGTTATCTGCGCTAGCCGTCCCTAATTTAGCAGTGTAATACCAGAGGGAAGGCATCTAGTTATTATCACCCATCGCCAACTCTTGGGCTATTCTTTTACCAAAAAATAGTGGGATTGAACGTTTTATTATAACACTCCCACGGCTTAAAGGGCGAGTATGTTTGGTATGGGGGGCATTCGAACCGCCGACCGTCAGCTTAGAAGTAGAGTGCCTTAACCACCTAGACAAGCCGAGCCAGATACGAGAACTGAACATTACTTCTTTAAGAAATCAGGAGATCCAAGAAATGTTTATTATAAAGTGAAAAGTCACACAAATACTAGAAAGGAAACATTAAACATATATATATATATTTAATAATAAAATACAGCCAACTACTTTGATATTGAAGATAATCAATTATAATATGTAGGGTGTATGTGTTTTTCTTATAGCAAAGCCACAGCGGGCTATGTGCTGAGCCCACTGCGGGGAATCGAATCCCTGATGTTAGCGTTGTAAATCCGGACACTTACCCCTGTACTAGCGGGGGGCATACTATGTAAAAAAAACTATATGTTTACAAGTACTATGAAACTATAAAACACAAAAGTGTACTTTGTTTGCAAACGTCAAACAACAATAAAACACATTCAGCTATTTTAATTATTTACAATAATAATTATATAAAATGAAACTTATCTACATTCCATGTCAACTAACTTAGGTAATGTACAACAGATTTTTCTAGAATAATATTAATATTTAGTGCGGTATTGGTAGCCACGACTTTAACGAGATATACCATAACTATTTTCTATTATTAAAACTTTAGTTAGTTTAATGATGAACTTGTACACTCCATAACTATCATTATAATTTTTTACCCTTGTTTCTGTTTGCAACAAGAACAAATAAACTATTTGAAGCCATAACGCGAACGTAAACAGAAAAACAAAAACAAAAAATAACGAACACAAGTAAAATTTAAAGAAGGCCTAACATGACATATTTAGCAGAGCGTTATTCCCGCCGTGCTTAGATTTGAACTAAATTAAGATAATTTTTTCAACCATTCAAGTTTCCTCACGTTCTTTCGCTGAAACAGTTTTGTTCTGTTCAAGTTCACTCTGATTGTGAATGTTAAGGTACATTTGTTGGAGAGATAAATACACTTGTTATTTTATTATTCTCAAGATTAAATTTATGAAGATGATACGCTCCAAATGTATGTTTTGTTTGATTTACTCAACAATTAGGAGCTAGCGGCACAGGGTTAAGACTACAAGTCTAGCTAGGCTCACGTGACTTCAGCGCTGACTTTACAGAAACTATTAGGCTTCGTTAGCTCATCGCGCCGATCATCTCGTGCTTATTTGAAACATGTCAGGGGGAAAAGCACAAGTTATACTTGTAGACTGTGCCAAAAAATCATTCACCGCTTGTTCAACACGAGTAAACACTCCAGATAGCCCGCCATCGGCGAGAAATCCACTAATTGGAAGCCTTCTTCTGTGTAGTCGAGCTGCTGGAGTACTAGATGTTAAAATACATATAAGTCGCCCCGTGGTGATGCTTACGTCAGTGGCACCGGTTAGAAGACGAGGCCTTTACGGCGACACTAGCATTTTAGACTCGCTAGTTAAGTTTGGCCTAAGTATACGTGATAACGATCGGTGACATTGTAACTTGAAGTGAACGTCCAAGTTTAGAAGTTATTGTGGAGAAATAATTTGTCTTTAGGCAGCGAAATAGCTGGGAAGGAAGAACAATTGTGTCGGTGTTCAAAGAATCAACACTGTCTTAATTCACATGCCGCTCAGTTGCGTGTTTCGTGTCTGTTTCTCACAGAACACATGGAAAGATGTGTACTGTATATTCTTGGTTATCAGTTTCTTTTTGAAAATCGAGACTGTTGCAAGATGCACTTTGAAATAATGATACATACCCGATTCATTGCTAGTATCACATGTTGTAGAAGGAAATGAACAAAGGCGAGACGGTATCTGTTGACCAGCATGAGAGATGTCTTCAGTGGTAAAGACATTCTCTAATTTAGGGACACTTGTTCCTTTGAGTTAGTGTTGTATTGTGAACTTACTGTGACCATCGGATTAATATTCACCACCACGTATATACACACAATACTAATCAATTCACTGTTCTGTCCACTAGCTCATTTATCCACTTATTATTTCGTTCAATCCTATCTTCTATCTTTTGCTCTTTTTGTTCTCTCTGCTCGTGTAATAAAAGTTATTCTCTAGCACACACATATATATAAATGTTTGTGCTATTTATGTCGTCTCTCTCCATCTTTTCTCTCTTTGCTTATCGATGATGCACAAATTATATTTGAGATATAACTTTTCACGTTATCTTAATATTACAATATAGCAAGTAACTATATCAATAACTTGCTGAGGATTTTCGTTCTACGTACAAATAAAATTGACGTTATTTTCTCTAAATCTATTGAAGTTATTGAACTTTCGTTGTGCATTAATAGCTACTAAGCCTAATATTGATTAACAGTAATACCCTAATTTCTAATAGCCAGTTACTGATTAAATTATACTAAAATACAAAACTCATACAGGGTATGAAAGGGTAGATTAAGTCTCTAACGGCGAGGACATAAATTACAGATATAATAATAAATTAAGGGCTAGCATGGTTGAATTACACGTACCAGATTCCTTTCATAAAGATATGAAGTACAAGTAGAAGCGCATAAAGGTAAAAATCCTTGTTTGTAACTGAGACAATTATACGAGTCTAACAAATGAGATACTGAGTATATAAAGAGAACGATTCCAGTTTAATATTTCTGAACAATTTTAACCACGCCCACACATTCCTGTTTTCTCTTTCTCTTATATCTTTATAAAAAAGGACATCAGTATCTATAATAGAGTGTAGAACGAAAACAAAAGCTTTGGTATGTCATTGTCAACACAATACTCTATTTGGTAAAATTAACGAGGGTTACGTAAAGAATTCCAGAACAGTTAAGTCTGACAAAAATCTCGTAATTTTCCGAAACACCGAAAAATATGTTGAATATAATGCACAATATTATTAAACTAGAACATCTAGTTATCATCTGTTCACTTATCTACATACATCTATTTAAACAACTATTTTTAAATATGTATATATTTAACAACTCAATGTTTATTTTAGTTTATACAAGACTTGCATTACTTTTTAATTATTTTTCTATAAACTTGTTATTTTTGTGACATGGATTTGTTTGCAATCAAGCCATTTGTGTTCTGCCATAACGGGTTTCGATATCCGATTTCTACCACCGTATGTCCTAAGACATACCGTCGTGCCACTGTGTAGGGAGGATAGTGACATAGATTAAAGCGACTTGAGAAAGTGTTCGTGTGTGCGTGCGTCTGTTTTTTTTTTTTTTTTATACTATTTCAAGTAATTTTGGAAATACGTTTGAAAGCATTCATTATAAATAATTCCCAAAAGAAATACTGAGACCTAACGAAAACCCCTTTCTGTCTGCTTAGTGAAGGCACGGTTCTCATTTAGAATACATTGAAAACACTTGGCTTGGATAATCCATCTTGTTTGTTTTACCCCAGACTGACATTCCGACGATGTTGTTAAATAATAAAACAGGATAATAATAAAAGCCTGGCAGATTGTCCGAAAGACAGTCTTAAGCTGCCACGAAAGATAAAGAATGACTGGCCAGGATTAAAATAACTTCCTGACTGCCTTTTTCTTCTAGCATCTTGCGCTAACTTTGAATGGTCTCTCCATCAAATGTGATCCTACGAGAAAGTCGATTTACTGACAGCACCGTGAAGAATGGTTACTTTCTAGCTACTTCCAGTTGTTGATAGTCCAATACCGCACAGAATATCCTTTTGATAATCAGCGCCATTTTGCGATTACCTCAAGAACACCCATTTCACAATTTTGCGTTCTCCATAAGAGGCATAGTTGAAAATGACAATCATAATAAAGAATTTAAAAATATCTCCTTTCTTTTCTAGGCTCAGAAGTAATAAAAGAAGGTTTATACACCAAAACAATAGATCGTAGAATCGTTAGGAAAAATGCACACGACTAGTTTATTTTCTCACAATGTTATACAGTCATGTGAAGAACAAGTAGCTGAAAATTATCAAAATGATTAAACTTTATTGCCTTTTATACGATAGATAGATAGATAGATAGATAGATAGATAGATAGATAGATAAAATTAATCTTAGCCAAACTTATCATTTTCAACAGTCTTATTATTCTAGATTAAACAACTTTCAACAAACTTATTTGCCTAGATTAAATCTATTTCAACAATCTACCTATTCCAGATTAAATCCATCTAAGCCAAACTTAGTTTCCTGGACTGAGCCAATTTCAACTAAACTTACTATCATGTGTGGATTAAACCGACCTTCAGCCAAATTTCCTGTACGATATTGAATTAAATCAATTTCAACCGTGCATCAAAAAGACCCCAGCCACACTCACAATCCTGAATCAAATCGACTTCACACAAACATATTGTTGTGAATGGAACTAACTTCAACCAAACTCGATTTATACCAGTTTCATCAAGATGTTTATCACAGGCATCTACTCGCATCATTTTTCTTCGTTTTAACAAAGTAGCTCACGTTAATCAACAACAAATAACAAGAACAGTTTAAACAACAAAACCTTTCTCAGTAACAATCAGATCGTTTGAATAGAGCATTTGTTATGATGCTATTTAGCCACAGCAATATTCATTTATGTTTTTGTTTTTTTGAATTTCGCACAAATCTACATGAAGGCTATCTGCGTAAGCCGTCTCTAATTTAGCAGTTATCACTATCTCCCGCCAACTCTTGGACTACTCTTTAACCAACAATTAGTGGAATTGACCGTCACATTATAACGCCCCTCACGGCTGAAAGAGCGAGAATGTTTGATGTGACAGGGATTCGAACCCGCGACCCTCAGATTACGAGTCGAACGCCTTAACACACCTGGCCTATTCATTTATGTCAAATATATTAGAAAAAACAACTTTACGGAATTCTTTAGTTACGTTAGACATTGTTCATTTTTTAAAGTAATTTCTAAATACCAAAATTTTGTACTTGGTCAATTAAATTATATGATGTAAACTATGAGCTTCAAAAAGTAGAAATCAAAGAATTTTGTTACCTTTATTGAGGGGGGGTCATCTTAAAACCTTTTTATAAAGACTAACCGCTCCTGCTTTTCTGGTTTTTACTTACATAATTAAAATAAGAATAAAAATAGTCAGGATATCAGAAAGCTTAAGTCATCTTTCTCGCATCTCTAACACCAAGTCATATTTCGACTTTTCTAGTTTGATAATAAGTAAGTTTTAATGGGTAGGTTATATACTTAAGAAAACTCCTCTTTTCCATTGTCTTGTCAACTTATCCTGTTTTCAATTGACAAGCTTTTTAGAGAGCCTACAGCTGTCACGCATCATTTTCATGCAGCTGCATGCGTTGTCAACAGACACACACACAAACAGGAGACAGTTCTTTACCAATAGGGGAGTAAATTACCCAACTGATACAAAACGATCTGCTTGTTAGCAGAGCTGCTACGTGTCCGTTCTTCGGGGCACAAGGAGCCCTGTGACGTAATTTATTGAAGGTACCACAATTTTATGGAAGGTAAGAAACATCAAACTACATAATTACATGACAAGATACTTCATATAAATCTACTTTCACTAGACCAAGGAGAACTAAACACGATTTAGAATGCGTTATGTGCCTGATACCAGGTTTAAGTATGTCTGTCTATCTAGCCCTCTATCTGTAACTTTATTTATTATATATTGTTTTGTTTCCTTGAGTTGACCAAATCATAATTTTTTTTTTGCCTTATGGTTTTCTTATTACATTCTTCACATACACGATTTACTATATTTTAGTTATGGATTTCGGAGACGGTGAACCGAGCTCGAATCCGTACATTACCACAAAATGTTCCCTGCACTTTAACTTTTGGGTGCGTTATAAGTGTGACAATTAATTCCTTAATATAGTGGGTGGTAGGATGTAGCTAACAGGCTGCCTTTACTCTTATCTGTAGTTTAACATTAGAAACAGACACCGGTATCTTTAGTAGCTTAGCCATAATTACAAAATACAAATGTTATATTTAACAACTAAATGACTTAACAGTCATTTGGAAATTTTCCTGATTTGTTATTTTTCAATACCATGTTATTTTGAAATTAAGTAGTTTGCTTTATTTTACAAATCGTTTGAGGTAAAACGATGACATGTCAATATATATTCTTGATTTATTTTACAATTTATGTTACTTCAAGTGAATAGTAAAATCGTGACAAGCTTCGTCAAGTCATGTAACATAAACTTTTATTTCCAGTGAACATCATCCCATATAAATGTCATAGTTACGTGGTTTACTTCCCAGTTTTGTGATCTTATATGATTTCATCCATATAAATATAACGGTACTGTCTGTTGCATGTCCAGGTAACTTCTTCGCATGGTTTGCCTGGATCTTTATAACAAAATTTGTATGGAGGTTCATTACGCTTATAGAAAAATATGTACACATTTTTAGTTTTGTATTTTGCGATTTCTATAAGCGTTTTATGCCATTATTTCGCCCCACCCCTTCGTTGATAGCTCTTCACCAAATTTGGCAAGATAGCTTGGTGGGTCCAAGTGAAGATACATGCAAAGGTGGGGTTTCACATTTTGGGTTTTTCAGTTTCTATGGGCGTTCCTTTTACAATTACGCATAAGGGATAGAACTTTTCGCGTTCTAAAATTACTTTTTCGTTAATTATAATACACATAAATTCAGTCTAAGGGACGGGTACTCCAGCTGGTAGTTAATATTGTTCTATGCTCTAATAATTAAAGCAGTCCTACTTACATATTATTAGTTTGTTTTTGAATTTCGCGCAAAGCTACACGAGGGCTATCTGCGCTAGCCGTCCCTAATTTGGCAGTGTAAGATTAGAGGGAAGTCAACTAGTCATCACCCAGCTCCAACTCTAGGGCTACTCTTTTACCAACGAATAGTGGGATTAACCGTCACCTTATAACGCCCCCACGACTGAAAGGGCGAGCATGTTTGGTGCGACCGGGATTCGAACCCGTGGTCCTCGGATTACGAGTCGAACGCCTTAACATACTTGGCTATGCCAGGTCATTATTAGTATTAAAACAGACTGTATGTTAAGTATGTGAACGAAGTGCTTCTCTGTAGAATCACATTTATTTCTTTCCAGCCCGATAACATACACTGTCCAGGAATTTCACTGGAATGTCAACTTTCCTATGACTCTACAAGAACGTCAAGAGAGGCCAATATCGTTCACATTTTGAAAATATAGATGCCAAATGCTTTGTGACTTCGGCAGGCGTGAAATTAAACATCTTCCATGCGCGCTTTAGGTTCATTTCTTAAACAAGTTTTCATATGACCAAGCATGCATTTCATTGCATTTATATGTTCATTTTTCCGACCGTAACTGTCGATTGTATGTGGAATGGTGTGTGTTATGACTATACTTATTGGAAATAATGACAGTGTTGAAATGCATGTTTCTAAATTTCTAAAAAGTTTCAACTGCTGTGAGTGATGCCATACATTTACCAGTCTAATTCTTTCAATTATATCGTTGGTCATAAATAAACAATCGAGTGAGAGAGAAATAGTTTCGGTTGTTAGAAATGGTCTTTTTATTTTACAGGCGCGCGTGTGCACACCCTTTCAGAATGAAGTTCAAGTATTTAAACGCATTAAGTAAACAAAACGAGAACAATAGAACATTAGTTCTAGCTAGCTATTACCTAGTTTGATTGCGTTGAAAACATAATTTCAATATTCAATATTCAAGTTCTCAAACTCTTACCCTCCAGGAGTTCAGCGGTAAGATTGAGTAACTACACACCAAAAACCGTGGCTCAATTCACGATGGTGGGCACATCTCAGATAGCCCATTGCGCTTAAATACAAACAAACAACGAGGAAACAGTAATAATTTCCATGAACATATGTTGCCACAAGGAAAGTGTTAACAGGCACAAATGACTAACAACACTATCAAAAATCGAAATTATTTACAACAACCAGTAGCACACAAAAATAGCTTTATTATTTACATACGCTCAAACTCGTGATCTGAAGATGTTACAAGAATTAGTCATAGTGGCCAAAAAAAACACACCTCACAAATATGTTACGATAGAAAATAGTTTTACTTCCAAGAAGCAATTCATCTAACTACCAATCGTAACCATGACGTAGTTTCAATATTATTTAATCACATCATAAAATGTTACTAAAGAGTAACACAGCGGATGGAAACAGTGAATCCTTCAAACGATCAGCACTAGAAAATAGGTTAAGTAGCTATTAAATAATCGACGATATAAAACATATAATCGTTAGAAAATAGTTTCATTAACCAGAAATAATCAACAGTGCAATCAGCCAATGCCGGGAAATAGTTTCATTAACCAGAAATAATCAACAGTACGATCAGCCAATGACGGGAAATAGTTTCATTAACCAGAAATAATCAACAGTACGATCAGCTAATGCCGGGAAATAGTTTCATTAACCAGAAATAATCAACAGTACGATCAGCCAATACCGGGAAATAGTTTCATTAACTAGAAATAATCAACAGTACGATCAGCTAATGCCGGGAAATAGTTTCATTAACCAGAAATAATCAACAGTACGATCAGCCAATACCGGGAAATAGTTTCATTAACTAGAAATAATCAACAGTACGATCAGCCAATGACGGGAAATAGTTTCATTAACCAGAAATAATCAACAGTACGATCAGCTAATGCCGGGAAATAGTTTCATTAACCAGAAATAATCAACAGTACGATCAGCCAATGACGGAAATAGTTTCATTAACCAGAAATAATCAACAGTACGATCAGCTAATGCCGGGAAATAGTTTCATTAACCAGAAATAATCAACAGTACGATCAGCCAATACCGGGAAATAGTTTCATTAACTAGAAATAATCAACAGTACGATCAGCTAATGCCGGGAAATAGTTTCATTAACCAGAAATAATCAACAGTACGATCAGCCAATACCGGAAATAGTTTCATTAACTAGAAATAATCAACAGTACGATCAGCCAATGACGGGAAATAGTTTCATTAACCAGAAATAATCAACAGTACGATCAGCTAATGCCGGGAAATAGTTTCATTAACCAGAAATAATCAACAGTACGATCAGCCAATGACGGGAAATAGTTTCATTAACCAGAAATAATCAACAGTACGATCAGCTAATGCCGGGAAATAGTTTCATTAACCAGAAATAATCAACAGTACGATCAGCCAATACCGGGAAATAGTTTCATTAACCAGAAATAATCAACAGTACGATCAGCCAATGCCGGGAAATAGTTTCATTAGTCAGAATTAATGACCGGTACAATCACTTCATACAAGGAAATAGTTTCATTAATCAGAATTAATAACTGGTACAATCACTTCATACAAGGAAACAGTTTCATTAATCAGAATTAATAACTGGTACAATCACTTTATACCAGGAAACAGTTTCATTAATAAGCATTAATGACCGGTACGATCACTTCAGACCAGGAAATAGTTTTATTAACCAGAAATAATCAACGACATAGAAATCTAAACCAGAATATAATTTAAGTAACCAAAAGTAATCAAAGGCATGATCAGACCATGCCATAAAGTAGTTTCAATAGCTAGAAAAAATTCAGTGGTACGACCAATTCCTGCCAGAAAATAATTTCGGTAGCGAGACATAATCAATGACACGATCAATCCGCGCAGAAAAGTAGCAGTATCCATAGTCAAAAATAATCAATTTCATGATCTGTCTGTGCCATAAAATAAGTTTTAGTAGGCTGAAATATTCAATTGCAAGATCAAATAGTAGTCAGAAATCAGTTTTAAGTGCACGTAATAATCAGTAACATAATCAGAAAGTAAAAGAATGTATATAGTTTTTGTAGTTACAAATAATTGTACAATCCGGTGGCGCCTGTTTTATCTCATTATAAACCAGTAAAAAAAAGATTTAAAAAATATCTTGGTTCAGAGGAATGACTCGTAAGTCTTACATGCCATCACTTTCAGATCTACGCGATTTCTATGCAGTGCATGTCGAAATCTGATAAAGAATGCTATAAAAGGACTTTGGAAAATTTTCTGAAACGAAACAAACGATTCACTTTCGTGATTGGAACACTGACTTACTTATATTGAACTTGTTCATCTCTTTAAAGTTCTACAATGATTCAGTTTAGTACTCCTGATTGGCATATATTGTTCTGTATACAAGTGAAAGAATGAGGCTCATATATATACAGATATTATTTCTTACTTCACCAAAGAAGCACATTATGCTAATATAATAATAAGTTGACTATTTGGTTTGGTTTGAATTTAGCGCAAAGCTACTCGAGGGCTATCTGCGCTAGCCGTCCCTAATTTAGCAGTGTAAGACTAGAGGGAAGGCAGCTAGTCATCACCACCCACCGTCAACTATTGGGCTATTCTCTTAACAACGAATAGTGGGATTGACTGTAACATTACAACGTCCCCACGGCTGAAACGGCGAGCATATTTGGTGTGACGGGGATTCGAACCCGCGATCCTCGTATTACGAGTCGAGTGCCTTAACAACCTGGCCATGTCAGGCCAAAGTTGACAAAAAGTGATGTATTGAAATAACAAAGTGATTTATTTTGGGGGGAATGTGCCACATGTTTCGACAGAAGGTTTTGTGTAAATGCGTACTATGTCCCCCTCTAAAAATGACTTTATTATTGTTATAAATTGTTTCTTGTCATTTGTTCTTTCTTCCTTACAATTTTTTCAATTGACCAGAAACTATTTTCCGCCTTTACTTTTTCACTCTTCTCTCCGCCTTGTGCATTGTTGCGTTGTTCATTAAAAAATTCATTGCTTACTGCTATTCAGTAAGAGCTACGAAACAGGTTTTTTACACGGCCAGTAGGCCCGATGTGGCCACGTGGTTAAAGCGCTCGAGTCGTTGCCTGAGAGTCGCGGCTCCGAATCCTAGTCGTACCAAACGTGCTTGCCCCTTCAGCCGTGGAGCCGTTCTAATGTTACGATCAATCCCACTATCCTTTGTTAAAAGAATAGCCCAAGAGTTGGCGGTGGGCTGTGATGAGTAGCTGCCTATTCTATTGTCTTTCAATGTTAAATTATGGACGGCTAGTGCAAATAGCGTTCATGTAGCTTTGCGCAAAATTCAAGCTATTGTAATTCTGAATAACTGTAAATGTTTAAAGGGAAAATTAAACATGTTGAAAGTTTCATCAGTGAATATTCTTATTTTTCAAAGCTTAAACTTGAAAATCACAATGACTTTAGTACTGATACTATATACATATATTATGTATATTATCTGGAGTAAATATTGCTTAGATTTTTCGTCGAAGTTTTTCATTTGTTTTTACGATTGTGAACAATCTTCAGAAAAAATTAAATTTCTTAACATCTTCTCGTGATAAGTGTATATATATAAATGTATATATAATGACTTATTCCGTTAACCATGCATACAATATTAAAAAAAATCAATATTAGGCTACATTATGATCCAAATAATATTTACGAAAGAAGAATTTACTCCCAAATATAATGTAACACACGCTTAAAATACGAATAACACTGGGCTGTGTTATTAATGAATTGCTAACAAACAATAATGAACTCTACCACGATCAAACAAAGAATATCCGACAACAATGCAATCTAAAAAAAACACTTAAAATACAAAAAGTCTCTATCGAAAGTTAACAGTTACTTACTGATATAACACTTGATTCAATCGAACAAACACATTCAAACAAGGAACGTTAAACCTCATTGCAGTCAAAGAATATCACACAATGTCCCATCTTCCCACATAGGCCTGGCATGGCTAGGTGAGTTAAGGCGTTTGACTCGTAATCTTAGGGTCGCGGGTTCGAATCCCCGTCGCATCAAACATGCTCGCCCTTTCAGCCGTGGGGGTGTTATAATCTGACGACCAATCCCACTATTCGTTGGTAAAAGAGTAGCCAAAGAGTTGGCGGTGGGTGGTGATGACTAGCTGCTTTCCCTCTTGTCTTGCACTGCAAAATTAGGGACGGCTAGCGCAGATATCCCTTGTATAGCTTTGCGCGAAATTCAAAAACAAACAAACAAACAAAGAAATGTTGATCAATTTGGGACACCGGGACTATCCAAAAAGAGACCTGTAAGAAATTTAACCCTAACAGACCTAAGCAAAGTGAAGTGTCTAGTAACATGTGAGAATTCAAGAACACAAAGACCACTGGCAAAAGCCATAAACGTGTCTCAGTCAACAAATGCAAATGAAAAAGAATCCCACCTGGTAAAGAGAACAATATGGTATGAGGTTACCAAGATAAGACTTCCATCACACATACCGTTCAATTTTTGCAAATCTCAAACAGCCAAAGAAAGAAGTTGGTATAGATTTCTTTACGAAGACATACCAAGTTTCTAGGTAACTGCCCGTTGAGATGAGCCCTAAAAAATTCGTCTTTTCGCGCACTAGATGTATTATGGGAACTGAAGAGAATTGTGATGTGCTTTAATCGTGCATGGTTGTCTTACGACGGAGCTTTCTGATATGGAAACTCCTCTGCTGGGCTATTATAAGACGGTTATCAGATAGAACACGACTGTACGTAGCAATATAAACTGCAACAAGGTGGTGAGATTTCAAAATCGTTTTAATGTAAAACAGAAATGAACTGGTAATGTAGAAATCTCAACATGCTTAGATTCGTCAAGCAGTTTTCTTTGGAGCTATAGAAATGTTTCAAATATCGTGAGTAACATGTTCATTGGGTAATCTCTAAAATATTATACAAAAATAAATGATATCTCAAGTATCTAAAAACGTGAAAGTACAAACACAAAGAGAAATGTTTGTATCCATTGAAAATCTATCGTTTTTCTTTCTTTACTTGGCAAACTTAATTTAATACATATCTTAAAAACAGTGTTCTGTATTATGTATTCTGTAATAGCTAAGTAAAAAGAATGCAACAACTAAAAAGTGTATGTAGATAGAATATCATGCGAAACTTGTAAAGAACAATTATAAATGTTTTCATGGCTGTAATTCAGGTAAAACAAGTATGTGCTCTTCAGGTGACTACTTGTGGCTCTTGAACTTACCAGATCTGACGTGAATAAATTTCCACGTTTTCAAAGGTAAATCTTCACAAATCTGTTTCACATTCTGAATCTTTATCAAAAAAGTATTTGAAGTTTAAAGTAGTTTTACCCTGCGAATGTAGTTACAAATATAAGTAACCTATAAAACAAAACAGTACCATGCAATATTCGTTTATTACGTTGGAAACGTGCCAGCAACAGGTATAACATTTATGTTTATCCTTGTTATAAATTTTAAACTTCAAATGTTTACTATTGATAATGAAAGGAAATAATTCTATGTTTAGATCCTTTCTACCTTTAGAATTTTCCGCTCGGAATTCGCTCTTTTACATTTGTTGTTGTTAGATCTGAATAACGTAGAGTATATTATTAGTATAATTACTTTAGCATACTTTCTGTAATGTTTACACTTTTCATTGTACTCCTGATCTTTTACGAAATTAAAATTTCAGATATAATATGGAGTGTAAGTCATTACTTAAATGCTTTCTCGTTTAACACTTCTGTGAATGCAGAAACATCTGAAAGTCTGTTGCCATATTATATTGAATATATTCAGACAGCTCGACTGACAGAAACGATACTCGTGTATATATATATATATTTAAAAACATGTAGGTTTCAATATAACACACAGTTAACTTTTTCATCATTATTTACCACTTGACTAAAAATTCCATTTATAAAATTCGTATAACATACAAACCAGTTGTCCACAAAGTGAAAGTGTTACTATTCGAAGTTTTTTTTTTTTTTTTTACAAATGATCACGTTTAACTTATACAAGCTCTGTAACTTTGTGTGTTTCACTTTGTGGTTGTATAGATTGAAATAAATAACAAAAACATTTATTTTTCACGATGTATGCGACACATCATACTGACCGTTTATGAGACTGCTTTTCATGATAGGACATACCCTACATATGAATAGCCGAAGAAAAATACGGATTTATGAAATATACATATAAATCGAATATGCTCCACGCCTAATGCCATTCAAGCAGCCCAAAAAGACATTTAAACATCACTATTACAAAACGGATACCAACGATAACATACCGATAATATTTTAAAATCACATAAAAAAGACACAACAACGAATCGAGAAACAACTCTTGAGCCGTTAAACAATATTAACTGACAATCAACACAACACAAAACAAAAACCACAAAAACATTGAAAAAATAATTAGTTTACTTTTCATAATGAAAAAAATGTGGTAGAAAACATAGTAAGACAAAAAAAGCCACATCAAAAATTTAAGCTATTAAATCGTGTACAATACATGTAGAGACACACACAAGCATGCATGTTTATCTGTCTATCTATATATATATACATAGATATAAACAACACAAAGTCGCCAAACACAAACACAGGACATCAAACACGGATAACCAGAAGGTATTCACATTCTCCAACCCTCCACATACACACACACACACACAAAAGCATTTTAAAAAAGGAAAACATATCGAAGCTATACTCATTAACGAAAAACACCTACAAAAATAAACAGAGACAAAGGATAGCACACATAATTAAACACAGAGACAAAGGATAGCACACATAATTAAACACAGAGACAAAGGATAGCACACATAATTAAACACAGAGACAAAGGATAGCACACATAATTAAACACAGAGACAAAGGATAGCACACATAATTAAACACAGAGACGAAGGATAGCACACATAATTAAACACAGAGACGAAGGATAGCACACATAATTAAACACAGAGACGAAGGATAGCACACATAATTAAACACAGAGACAAAGGATAGCACACATAATTAAACACAGAGACGAAGGATAGCACACATAATTAAACACAGAGACGAAGGATAGCACACATAATTAAACACAGAGACGAAGGATAGCACACATAATTAAACACAGAGACGAAGGATAGCACACATAATTAAACACAGAGACAAAGGATAGCACACATAATTAAACACAGAGACGAAGGATAGCACACATAATTAAACACAGAGACAAAGGATAGCACACATAATTAAACACAGAGACGAAGGATAGCACACATAATTAAACACCCATTCGAACACACACATCACACCCAACATTCTTAATATTATGAACTGTATATCAACGCTAGTCTATCACACAGTCTCACAAGCACTTTTCCCTTTCAGTATTCTAGAATATCTTATCGATTTGCATTCTCATTCGCAAAGTACGTAACTGTAGTGTTTCTTTTACGTATATTTCAATTGGGCCTGGCATGGCCAGATGGGTTAAGACACTCGAATCATAACCTGAGGGTCGTGGGTTCGAATCCCCGTCGCACCAAACATGCTCGCCCTTTCAGCTCTGGGGGCGTTATAATTTGACGGTCAATCCCACTATTCGTTGGTAAAAGAGTAGCCCAAAAGTTGGCGGTGGGTGGTGATGACTAGCTGCATTCCCTCTAGTTTTACACTGTTAAATGAGAAATGTTTATGGCAGATAGCCCTCTTGTAGCTTTGCTCGAAATTCAAAAAAACAAACAAAAACAATATACTTTAATTCCATAAATAAACGTTGTACGTTTTCAAATCAAACTTTTGTTTTCTAACCGCCTAAATTTGTATTTATTTTTTAGCAAAATATAACATTTAAAAACTGTCTTTAATTTAATATTTAATACAAGTAGAATATGTGAAACTGTATTAGATAGTAAAATAATATCACTTGTATCGTAATAATGCTATAAAAACTACTATGAAACAATAATATTGTTGAAAAATTGTTATAAGCGTGTTACGAAAGTGTCAAGCAATATAACAAAACACCAAAAACGGTTTGAGAAGTTAATACATATTTTCATATCAAAACATTTTTGTGCAGCGAGCCCCCAGTGGCTTAGAGGCAACTATGAAGGCTTATAACTCTGAAAATTAGGTTAAGATAATTGTTATAAGAACATCACATATAACTCATTGTAAAAAAACTGTACTACTAGCCTGATGAAGCCGTAATTTCGAAACGTTATCTGGCGAATATTGCCAACAGGTTTATAATGAGCTATCATTCACAGTATTCATCTCGAATGTTATCACTTAACACATTATGTGAAGTAAATATTGCTTATCGGGTAAACTTTACATACAATTAGCAGGAGCAGGAGATAGGCTTATCAAACATACACACACACACACTGAACTTGAATCTTTTAAACCATTAGTAGCTGTGTAACACGGTACGGTAGCAGGCCACATGTGGAGAAAACTTTCGTCAACCTAAACCTCATATCAGCTCCCTCTGGGACCTCTTACAGCAATGGAACAGGGTTGTCTATCAAAAGGGCAAGTGTCACTATTTCTGTTTCACATATGGTCTCATTAGTTTCCTTGCACTCTTATAACGCCGGCTTACTAGAAAGCGCGTGGAGCTGTTCCTGACGATTCCCATGGAGACGAGCACGCGTACACAGGAAGTGTCCCCTGACCTGACACTTAGCTTATTAGACATATAGAGCACCTCTCACCAAGTGACCGTAAGTCTTTAGCGAATAGGCAAGTATCCTAACTGGAAGAGGTCATTCTTTACACCACCCCACTCATTAAATAAAATGTTCCTTGCTGAGGAGGAGGGGGTAACCTAGCCATTGGTAATGTTTGAAAGCACGCTCTTTTACTGACCATTGAACTTTTTCGAACGTGAAGGCAAATATCTGCAACAGTGTTGAAACAATGTATAAAGAGAATAACAGTGCACTACATCAAAAATAGAAAGTTCAATTTCCTTAAGCTTATAATAAAAATGTTTAAATGAAAAAAACAGCAGTAAAAATTAAAAAAAATAAACGTTTAGCTTTCATAGACCTATAATTAGGTGCATGCCAGTTATATTAACGATAGCGCTGCATGCGTAGGCTCTTTTCAGGGTCTACACGGTTATTAAAGAATTTGAGCTTTGTTCACAAGTGTAACTGCGCCTTTAAAAATTTATTCAAAAATCATCCATCCAATTAAACTACCTCCGTACAAATAAGTAAAAAAATTTACGGTAACATATCACACATATTCAGCCAAATAGTCGTATAATTACCTTTTTAGATCCTGCTCTGTATATCCATGCCCGCCGCCTCTGTACAGTCACGTCTGGTTGTAGAATCCATGTTTGGAACTTCGAAGCACACCCACACATGAGGTCAACAGGAATTTTAGTTGCTTTGTATTGTACAACACAGTACTATTTTCTGTTCTGAAAACAATAACAGTAGAATTCTTATCACCAACTAGAGTGTTCTACAATTAGTAAGTCCAAATGTATTCTCGTCTGTACAAATCAATTCATTGAAGAGAAAAATATATTAAAATATTTTGTCATTTCTTTACGTCTGTGCTTCGTTAACGTGATACGATTTTTTTCATTCTGTGCTCTGCTTGCCTCAGAAATATAAGTTATAATTTTAATTTTGTCTAGTTATTTTGGTTGAGATAAATTGAAATTTCATTACTGTATTTATACAGATGAACATTCCCAAACAGGACGAGTATCACTGATGTACATTTGAGGGTCAAGGTGATTATCGTTAATTTCATAGTTGTATTTATACTTTGGTGAACAATACAAAGGTCATTGAATATTTGTTGTACTCGTGCTATTATGTACAAGACAGCTGAGATAAATCACATCAGTTTCATTGTTGTTTCAGTATTCAACGAATGGCGTCACTTTCAATGTTGTACTTATTTCTGTGATGAAACAGCCTGCCATTATTTGTTCCATTTTGAACCTGCTTGTTTGTCAGTGTTTGTCAGTCACACTAAAGATAAAATACTTTAAAACTTGTACAGAATACAAGTAACCACTACCACCGGCACAGCTGGTATGTCTGCAGACTTACGACGCTAGAAACCGGGTTTCGATATTCTTGGTGTAGCTTTGTGCTTAATTACAAAAAAAGCAATCAAGAATAAAACTGATTTTAAACATAAGTTCTTAAAAATAAACTAAAGTACCCTATCCGAGTTTTCTCTAACTATAAATCTCGAAGTGTTCTTAAATAATCGGTGAGCAGAATGTAAAAACTAAAACATATTAAATTATTTTAAAATATTTACATAGACTGAGTAAAAGCTCCTGATTTTTCGTCGAATTTTCAGTTTACTAAATCAAGTTAACTCAAGTTAAGTATTAGAATTTCAATTTTTATTTATTAAACCACGACATATAAGATATAATCATATAGTATTAGAAACATAATACAGCGCGTACATTATCATAAATAGAGAAATACTCTATGATCGAAAGGGTTCATTACTTTAAGGACTATGCTATAAACGATGAAAAAAAAATCAAAGCTCTAGATGAATTCATAATTAAATCATCTGTTAAAAATTGATATAAAACACGTAGTTATTCTGATAAAGAATTTGTATATCTGTTAATTACTGTCTCGTCTGAATTTTAGCTATAGGATAACGTTTTCTTGTATTCGTCTTATAACTTCAGCTCATTCTATAAAACCATTAACAAAAGTACAGGTAAACATGTTATAATAACCTCACTATACCTGCTATATCCATTACCGAAAAGACCTTTCATCTAATATCAGGATTAATCAGGCTGGTTAGATTACAATGTAAGTAGTAGTGGAGTAGTAGTTATACCTACATAAATATAATAATGCTATATGTTTTCTGTTCTATATCCATATAACTACTTCGAGTAGTGTAAAGGGATCTTCACCAACATTGGTATGAAGATTCATTACGTCAATGAAGGGGAGGATAAATACAAATATTCAGTTTTGAATTTTTATGGGAGTTGTTTACTTTTACTTCGTACAATTTTGATGGGTATTCACTCAATTTTGTATGAATATTTCTTAGGTCCATGCGAACACACTTGCAGTTTCATATTTTGTTTTCTAATTTGTATGGAAAATTTTTATAATTACATATAAGAAGAGCAACTTTTCGTGTTCTAAGATAACCTTTTATTAATCACAAATTTATATATACGTATGTATGTCAATTGTTATGAACAACTAATTTTCTCGAGCAAACCAAGTTAAGAAAGTTTTTAGTAATTATTATCACTTTTATTCGGCTCGGCATAGCCAGGTGGTTAAGACACTCGAATCATAACCTGAGGGTCGCGGGTTTGAATTCCTGAAACATCAAACATGTTCGCCCTTTCAGCCGTGTGGGCGTTATAAAGTAACGGTCACTCCCACTATTCGTTGGTAAACGAGTTGCTCAAGAGTTGGCGGTTGGTGGTGATCACTAACTACCTTTCCTCTAGTCTTACACTACTAAATTAGGGATAGCTAGCGCAGATAGCCCTCATGTAGAAATTCAAAGCAAACAATCAATGTTATTAAAGTCATTTACAAAAAATATTTTAGAACAATAACTGATGACAATAAATTATCTTTTTTATTTATATTTGAACACTGGTCGTTTATTTGAATTAATTTTACTATCACTCTCAATAACTGGAGAACCAACAACCTTGTGTTCTTGTTTGTGAAGCAGGTTTTGTAATTAAGCGTCAACGACAGAAAACTTCATCAGTAATTCTAAGAACCCATGAATGAAATAAAAGGAAAACACGTTATAATATGTCGACCACACTACATCTGGTAGATCCAGTGCCGACGAAGCCTTTCATATAATACCAGGGCTCATGAAAAATACAGTAGAAATATTAGCGTTTCACATATGATCAATTTTAATGAACTATTATGGTATAAAACCAAACTCAGCAAGTGAGCTGTTATGTTATCTTCTACGCATGTCTGAAATTACAAGTATGGAATAGCTTGAAAAACTGCTTAACGTAGTTAAAATAAGTTTGTTTATTTCTGCAGAAGTAATAGAAACTAGCCAATTAACTGAGATGTGCGAAGTATATTAAGCTAATGCCTAACGATTTCTCAAATGTCCATGTTATCTATTATCTTCTGAAACAATGACCAGTAATGAAAGTTTTTGATTAAAAAAACAACTTTCAGTGGAAAGGCGCTAAATTATCCTTTCTGTTAAATCGGATTCCTCGCACAATGACTGGTTACAGTTTGTGTGAATTGAATTTTTGCACTTATTCACATAAAAGGCTGCCTACACAAACTTGTTTTTAATTATGAATCGATAGAGTATAAGAAAGAAAACTAGTTAATCACACCACTAAACTCTTGGACTATTTTTTTTTCTGATCGAATAGTGAAATTTGACTGTCGCTCTCTCAAAATACGGAGCGTGTTTTTTGGTTTGTTTTTTTTTGCGTCAACTAGGTGCCAGTCATGGGTGGATCTTCGTCTTACGGTCCAAAAACACTGACTCTCAGGCCACTCCTATCACATTCACATCATAACGTAAACGAGATCATGTTTCCGGCATGCGACGGAAAGAAAAATCCAGTACAACAAATGTCCAGTAGCTGCCACTGATGAAATGAACTGACCAGTGGTCCATATTTGGTACCAATAAAATGAAATAGATTTGGTTCGCCTTCTACTTTGTCTAAACTCATAGATTATCTCATTTTATATACATTACACAAATAGAATAATATGTTATCCCCAAATTTAATCAACCTTAACACATGCTTTTATCTAGACGGTGTCTCGGAAAACGTAATGTACTTTTAGTTTATTGTTTATCCATCTGTCTACGTACAGCTACAGTAGTTTATATGTGATCCATTTAATCTTATTTTTATCTTAATTTATCGTGTGTTTTTTTAAACTTATATAACTTTAGAATTTCAACTAACTTTAGAAAATTTATATATCAAACAAAGTCATTCATCTGATTTAACGTATTCACTCTCTTTATCTAAGATGTAGTCTTACAAACTGATAAACAATTATTTTGTCTTATTTTCAGGCACTGAAAATTATTAGTCCTGTGAACATTATAAGCGAACAAATAACTAACTTTTCGTTGACTCATGGTAATTTAAGCCTAACCTTCCACAGAACTTTATTCTCTTTTGGACACACTCTAATTGAAATGTACATTTATAGAGAACTTTTTATCTTTTTTTTAAACCCACTGTAACTTTACCGATAAGGATAGCTATGTAAGCGGCCTCGTGATACTGATTGATTACCTTATACCTGCTAAGCAAACAATATTACGAATGATTATTTATCTGAGCCTTGAAGTTTCTAACCAATCCAGTCGTTTGTTTGTTTGAAATTAAGCACAAAGCTACACAGTGGGATGTCTGTGCTCTGTCCACCGCGGGTATCGAAGCCCAGTTTCTAACGGTGTGAGTCCACAGATATACCGCTGAGCCACTGGAGGGTAAATATAAAGTAAAATTACACCCAACAGTGATTCGAACCCGCGACCCTCAGATTACAAATCGAACGCCTTAACCCACCTGGCTATGCCGGTGTAACGATTTCAAATTACCACCGTTTTCAAGTTACCCCCCAGTAATATGAACTCGTTTTCAGAGTACCGGGGAGTAACATGAAATCGATTTTAAATTACCCCTTGATTTCAAATTACCCCTTCTTCTAACGCCAAAATGACAAACATAATGATTGCTTTTAATATTTGTAGTGCATGTCGAGTACGTATCTAAGTACATAATAATAGGCAAAAGGCCTGTTATTTCTTTTATTAAAATTGATGATTTATATAATATAAAAGGTATTTTAAGGGCTCGTCCTCGCCAGACCACAAGGTCTATATACTGTCTTCATTCAATATATTGTAATTTATACATTTTAATTTTTTTATATTTTTTTATGCGCTCTGAAATAAAAATGAGTGACTGATAGAATGAGATATAGAACATGATAAATATTCGAATTTTTACATTATTATTAATGTGTTAATTTCATTTACACACACTGAGTGCGATAAAAACTTCTAGCATCTTAACAAACCGTTAAAACGAGTCTATCGGGAAGGGGGTAGTTTGAAATCAAGGGGAGTATGATGAAATCGATTTTGTACTACCCCCGGTAATATGAAAACGAATTCAAATTACCGGGGTAACATTTACAGGGTGTAATTTGAAATCGTTACACCGGGCCTCATGAGCAGACATGACAATGTAGATTGTATGTTTGTTGTTTTGAATTTCTTACAAATCTACAAGAGGGCTATCTGCGCTAGCTATTCATAATTTAACAATGTAAGACTAGAGGGAAGGCAGCTAGTCATCGTCACCCACCGTCAACTAATGGGCTATTCTTTTACCAACGAACAGTGGGATGGACCGTAAGTCTCGATACGCTGCTCTTTGCTTACTAAAACGGGGTACAGTTTTTCAAGTCTGTCTCTTGAAGCTCCTAGTACCCTAACTTGATACATATTTTAATGTTTTTAACTACAATGGATACCCCCCGTCTTGACACTTATAAATCCAGTATCTGTACACATCTCTATGATGTAAGCGTGTGAATATATTGTTCCGGAAAGGTCTGCTACATATTAGCTCATAATTTACAGTGGTGTCACACTACCTGCGCAATGATAATCACCGTAAAAATGTTGTTTTAATACGTAGTGTTCCACCATTATTTCACATCGGCCGTGGTTGTCACATAGCTTGCATATTAAAACTCGTGTATATATAACGTAATCAACCCTTTGTATATAGCGTTATGCGTTTTGAAGGGTTCGTCAGCCTATATCTATTTTCGGACATAATATTTCTGATTTATTTTCTTGATCATGCAAATTTGCGTGAGAGGAAGTGCTGTTTTGTTTCCGTAAGAAAAGACGCCCAGTTTTATTACACATAGACAGTTCTTTTAAAAACGCTGTCAAGTCATATCGAGTAAGTAATATAAAAAAGTTATTCAAACATTTGTGCTTAATATGATTTGACAAATGTGACATGAAAACACATAAAGTCCAACATGAAAACATGTTCACGTAAACAAACCTAAATTCATAACATTTCTACAAGCTATACAAGAGAGCACTTTAATAAAATCACATCAGCTGTAGAACCATACTGTATGACACGTGTCGTAAGTCTAGTCATTAGGGCCCCCCGCTAGTACAGCGGTATGTCTCCGGATTTACAACGCTAAAATCTGGGGTTAGATTCCCCTCGGTGGGCTGAGGAGATAGCCCTTTGTGGCTTTGCTATAAGAAAAACACACAAAAACACACTAGTCATTAGGACGACACCTAGGTAACTTGGCAATCAATCGTCTACTCGCTAAACCGACACTGTTGTGATTGAATCCAATGAATATCCCATTTACAAGTAAACGTTAATAGAACTCTTATCAGTAATTTACTTGATAAGGTATTGTTTGTGAACAAACAGTAAATTGTAAAACTACTAAAGCGACACCTATCGGACTGTATCAGTTGACCAGTTATTAAAGTATGGAGTGGACAACCATAACGATCGTGGAGTTACTAAACCAACATATAAAATACATACGTTGCGGTTATTTGTTTACATGGTTTTGTTTGAAATATGTTATAAAACGTTTATGATGTTACTCCGTAATTCGAAATAAAACCTTGCCCGACACTCTCTACAAAAAAGTTAATTTCATACTATACATTATATTAAAAGCGATTCATACTGCTCAAACATAACAATCGAGATGAATTTTTGTTCAATCTAAAATGTAAATTATATAAATGCTCAAACAAGATTTAAACCAAGTAGTCCAGATAATTATTAAATGTATTTTAAAATTCACTCCCCCTAACGTCCAGACTTAAGTAAAATATTTTGAAACATGCACTGTGTTATTAATAATCCCTTTAGATGATAAATGGTGTTGCATATCATTCATTTATTTACTTGTTCAACTGAAAGTGACAACTTCGGGGAACAAACTTTATGTAGAGAAGCAGGCGAACTGACATTAGTTGTTTGAAATTTCTGAGTCTAAAATAAGGTTTCTCTTTAAACGTTTTGCTACAAATAATACAACTTAATTAAACCCTGTAGGTCAACTGTTCTTCATTTAAAAAAGAAAGAAGGTTATTTAAGAGGATTATTGTATGAGAAGTATCCTAATATGTATATTCATCAAACAGGGTGACAGATTAAGGGCAGCTCAACAGGTCTTGTAATTGTGCAATTTTGGCAGGATAGGATGATCAATTTATCAGTAGCGATCGATTTAAATCTAACGGAAGAAATTGAGAAAGATATGTGTAAACTGTGCCTAGTTCACCCGATTAAGGATATTATACATATACAAACACCACGTGCATACTATGTATACAGAACACGATCACCTTTTTCAGTACATGAGGCCTGACTAATCCAGATAAGTGAAAGACCTCATCGGCACTGACAAATACAGTGTATTTTATATATTATAACATATTTCTTCTTTAATTTCTCCTTTAAGCTGTTAGCGTATACAGAGAAAGCACACAAACCTTGTCCATATCATACACATAGCAAATGAACAGCTTATCTATATACATAACGAAGGTTTGTTAATCGCATTTCAGTATTCCATTCAATAACTTATTCATTATTTAGAATTAATAATTTATAATGTGATCGATTATTCGACGTCAGACGTGAAACAGGTAACACCATTAATGGATTACAGTGTGTTATATACACTTCCGACTTGGCAAGTTCCTATTTTCAATCACAAAACACGTTTTAACTTTTACTAAAAACCAGAACATAAATAAACAATAAACAGACACATGGTTAAATGTTTTATTTGAATTGTGCGTTTCACGTAAATAAAAGCTACGAGTAGACCAGCAAAGAAACAAACGTACTCAGTTTCGTAATCCTTATATATAGCACATGTCACATGCAGACTGTAAGATTTCTATTTAAGCCTAATAATGAATTTATATTAAAGAATTGTACCACTACCTACCTTATAACTGATTCTAGAATAAATGAATCAGAGTTAGTAGCATGTTTAAATGTAATGTCTCACTTCCATCAGAAAGTTTTTCGAAATCTTCAAGGATATCACACAAACTTTACAAGTGTAAACTAAAAAGTCCTAAAGTCCTAGTTCTTTCGAAACCACCTATCTTTCTTACCTTTTTCACAAATGTTGGTGATGGATGATAACCGAAAAATATCTTCAACAGGCAGAATTTGGTTGATTGTGCTCAGACTTCACAGGTGTCGTTTACAACTCTTTTACGTGATGAAAGAGGCTCATCTCTATTCTGTTAAACACATCTTCATTAAAGTATGGAAAAAAATAAACATTCGCAACATCTAGTAAAGCGTAATCCGGATATTGGTGTTATGTTGTTTCAGGCTTCCGTAGTGCGCTCAGATCATGCCCAATGTAACGGTAACGGGGATTGGCTAACATTTATGACGTCAACAGTAGGCGTATCTTCTACCGTCCTTGTCTGCATCACTGATGGCGACAGGCGTGCATCACGAGTCCCGCCCCTTGGGGGTGAACTTGGGGTACATCGATCAAGTTGGGAGCAGGGTAAAAGTGAAGAAGAAGACAGTAGGAGAAAACTTCGCGTCCGCAGACAGCGTTTGCACAATGAGTTGCATAGACGTAATGTACCAGCCTTACACACCTTACTTCCCGTACCCCCAGCGACCTGCCCCTGCAGCAGCGGCTGGAGCGGCTCCAACAGCTGGGCCCACTACCCCTATGTTGGGCACTGGACCTTTTGCCATGACTGGACCAGCACCCCAACCGGCTCATCCGATGGCCGAGCAAAAGGTGAGTGAAAAGTCGTCTCAGTAAAGGCGTGTCCAATTATCGTGGCACGCGCTCGTATCCAGCGTATAAACGCGAAGCAAATCCTGCGGTATTATTTAGTTGTAATTTTCGTTCAGTAGGATGGAATGTCAAGTATGTTCTTCAACTTTCACCCGTTGTCTCATTCACGAGTCTGCTAGGATTCTCGGCTTCATTCAAAAAATTCATTATTTGCCATGCCGACTTCTTGTGACCGTTGCATGCCAACAGCGCGAGCACGCAGACTTGAAGTCCGGCTCGCGCCACTAGCATACTTAACATGCTTTCGGTTGCTGTTGGACTACACGTGGCTGCTGGTAAATTATTCAGCAAAGCATTTTTTAAGAGCTACAGAAACCAATTGGAATGGGGACTTTTTTACGCATGATAATTCTTTGTCATGTTTCCATTATCCTTTTTTTCCTCTCTTTCAAATAAGGTGATTTTTTTTTCAGAAATTCCTACAGCACAAAATGCTTGAGCCAATAGAACATCCCAGTCCTGAATATCACAGAAACAGAGGTATCGACTGTTCGACACACTCTCCGGCCGTGTCCGTGACGTGCACAACAACCTCGAAAGACGACGACAAAAACAGTGAAGAACTTCCACAAAGTGCAGCTGACGCCCATTATATCTCCGCTAACTGTGTTCTCCTTACCTATTTCAACGGGGACACGTCAGCCGCAGTTGACGAGCATTTTTCCAGGGCCTTAAGCCAACCAAGTAGTTACGGACCAGACTCCGGGCTGAAGACGTTAGCACTTAAAGGTAGGCCCTGTCTAATGTTGTAAGGCGACTATCCCTACTGTAACCCTGTTTCGTGTCAGTATGTCTGCAGCATCAGCTGTTGCTATGGGTCTGTTCAGATTTCACACGAGTTCTAAATAGTTAACTGTATATATAAAAAATGTAGTGTTTATTTATTCTTGCTTTCTTACTGTGATATATTTATGAGAGTCTGTTCACGAGCATGAAACACGTGCTATAATAAAGCATTCATGTATCTGACTTCCTCATTTCTGTTGAAAAATAATACAACTCTAATAAGGCCTACATGACTTATACAGATATAATTCTGGCATGGACATATGTAATATGCGTGTGTGTTTTTCTTATAGCAAAGCCACAAAGGGCTATCTGCTCAGCCCACCGAGGGGAATCGAACCCCTGATTTTAGCGTTGTAAACCCGGAGACATACCGCTGTACTAGCGGGGGGCATGTAATATGCAACTCACGGATACAACCAGTTGCGCAAGGGAGATGTTGTTTACATACGAGTGTTTAGTTTACAGAAGCTATGTATTTCTCAAAATGTACGTATTTATTAAAGACAGTATCATAAGCAAAAATAATGTATAGTTATGGAGGTCGGTTTGGATATATTTTTAAAATAGTTTCTATATAACTAACTTACAAAAGTAGTTAAAAACAAAGAATAAATCCCACTTTTAAGTACATACGATTTTGAAGCCATGCATGAATGATTACGAAATTAGCTACTTTACAAAACAATAACATAACAAAATGTTCATTTCTGAATATTTGCCAGCAGGTCAGGCACTATTAACAAGTTCGTAAAGAGAGTGAAATTGACAACCAATCCAACTGAATTATAATTTCAGACTTTATAAATTACTGCACGTCTTGTTATATCAGAGCCACATCCGGCTGTCTGCTATGTCCCCCGAGGGGAATCGAACCGTTGATTTCATCCTTGTAAATCCGAAGACCTACCGCTGTCCTTAGGTGGCCAGGTGGTTAAGGTACTCCACTCGTAATCCGAGGGTCACGGGTTCGAATCCCCATCACACCAAACATGGTCGCTCTTTCAGCCGTGCGGGCGTTATAATGTGAGGGCTAATCCCACTATTCGCTGGTAAAAGAGTAGCCCAAGAGTTGGCGGTGAGTGGTGATGACTAGCTGCCTTCCCTCTAATCCGACACTGTTAAATTAGGGACGGTTAGCGCAAATAGCCCTCGTGTAGCTTCGCACGAAATTGAAAACAAATCAAAACCACTATTCCACCACTTATAAATTACTATATGCTCGCTAAAGATCTAAGCAAAATGGGCGAAATTTATACGTAAGAAACAACACCTGTTTTTGTTTTTTGCTTTGATTAATAATCTTCTGAAAAAAAATCCTTTGGATGGATGAAATGTTAACCTGAAATACCGTTAGGAAGAGTAAATATTAGAACTGTAAATACTGGATTTGTTTTCCAACAGCTGGATACTTATTACCATGCAACGTATCTTTTAGGTTTTATTTCATCTTGTCTTCACATGCAAGGACAGATAGATACTGAATAGTTGAATCCAAGAGGGTTTCTCGTTTAATTAATTAACTGGTTCACAGAAACGGGAAGTTACTAAATAGCCGGTTCCAAGAGGGTTTCTCGTTTAATTAATTAACTGGTTCACAGAAATCCCGTATGTCACATGTGCTTAATTATAGTGTTTTTGAGTCTGTTCAGTTGACAAACGTTTTACTGACGTGTATGCTAGACAAGACTTAAGCTTGAATTATTTTCCCGTCTTTTTCCACGTTTCCCTATGCATTAGTGTGGAAAAACCACAACAGATAGTTCTGAGATTTTGTCAAGGATATGTCAGTGAATTGATGGGAATTTTTCCCAAGATAAGTTATGGTAACTGCTCAACGCCCGGTCTGTCTTTAATCACTCGCTCTCTAAGCCTAGATAAGACTGGTTTTTAAAGACTAAATACCCAGCACGATTTACTTTACCACAGAATAATATCTGTAAGAGCTTGCATGCACGATTACGCATAACAAGCCACGAGACTCTTAAGAGTAATACAAGTTTAACAAATAGACTGTTTTTTTTTTTTTTGTGTTTAGTCTTAGCTTCGCGCTGTGTAGTCTTGACAGTATTTTATTTATTTAAACATATGTTTCTACACTCTCAACACAAATATTTTGCTTCCGCCGTGCGTCAGTTGCATGACTTCGAGGCCGTGACGCTCCATGGTGAGGCTGGCAGCGACTTGGCGCTTTAGGCGTAGGAAACGTCCTTCGAGAGCTTCGAGTTGTTGATACGTAGTATTGGCATTTAGTTATTTTGTTCTACAAAAATAAATATAAATGTAGTTAAATTGAATGACTTAGCAGTTTTAAAACCAATAGCGTATAAAAACTAGGTTTTTAGCATTATAAGTTTTCCGACTTACCGTTAAGAGCCAGTGCGGGGAGTAAAGTGCAGTCATTAGACTGGTTTTGTGTGGCTTATATAAAGGGAATATTAAATATCACAATTAGAATGCTGTTAAAAGCTGTTTATCTGTTAAATGTATTGTAATTATTTGTTAAACTGATACGAGAACCTATTAAATTTAATAGCTACATATTCATAATGTATTACGTATATTTTAAAACTGCTTACTTGATGTATTCTTTTTTTTTCAATCATTATCAGTTGAACTGAATGAGCACTTATTGGAGAAGTAACATTGATCGTAATTCTGAATTTGCCAAGTTTATCTTCACGAAATGTGGCGTGCTTTTATTTAACAGTACAAGTTTGTTGTACACAAAAAATCAGATGTGTTACTATAGGTTTTGTGTTTGCGAATTGTTGAAGTCAACTTGTCTCAGACTCTGACAGACTGGAATGCAAATATATGTTTATGTAAAGTATAACAATATTTCTGTTCAGCGTATGGTTTCCAAGTTCTATTTGTTTATTCTCTACAATCTCCTAAACGTGAGCATAACGTTTTTCGGCATCTCTATGAATTGTATCAGGTGTTCTCTCCACTCTAACACGAACTGTTGCAAATTCAGTATTTTCGTCTAGCATGTTTCTATAACTCTGCTAGCAAATTTATAATTCCATGTTGGATAACGCTATGTTCAAAGTCGATAATGACCTTTGACCTCCATCCATCCTAGGATTAAAGCTATTATTGGGAAAGAGAATGTAAGTTTGCGGACGTAAGAGATTTGCTGATGTACATAAGAACCCTGTGCATGTGTTGTTTTTCTTTACGTGAACTTCAAGCTGGCATTACATAATATTATATATGTTTTTGTGATAATGCTAAAACATCTTATAAATTCATGTACTTGTCATTCGTGTGTGGTTAGGTATCGGTCCACGGGTGATTCAGCTAACGGCGCGAACATTCGGGACACGGTCCACAAGGACGCAAATAGTATAGAGTGTGTGTGTTTTTCGTATAGCAAAGCCACAAAGGGCTATCTGCTCAGCCCACCGAGGGGAATCGAACCCCTGATTTTATCGTTGTAAATCCGGAGACATACCGCTGTACTAGCGGGGGCCAAATAGTATAGATAACCTATTGCTTTGTACTGGAACAAAACAAACTGGTTTTCAAGTTGCTAACTTTATACATTTTCAGAACATAAACTGTTAAACATTAGCTAAATCCATAACTATAACACACATGTATTTTGAAGCAATGATAAAGTGTATTATTATGTACGATTCGTATGGTATTATTTTCTTTCTTTCTTCTTGTATTAATATGTATAGTATCATATGTTTTGATGCATGAATACTTTATTGTTTTGATCTTATGTTTAAAATACGGATATGTTATCGAAACTCTGTTGCTACATTTTTATCACTCGTACAGTTTTTGTTTGTTTTGTTATTGTACACCTTTCTTTTTCAGTTGTGATTGGGGTGGAAAGACGAGGGGCTATTCCTGTTGAATCCCTTCTCTGAGGTGTATTTTTGCTTTCTTATTCCATCATATGTAAAATATTTCCACACATCCATACAGTGCACGTAAAAAATGTATGACAACAGAACCATGGCGTTACACATTTTGAACTTCACGTTTGTTTTAACGCTCATGTAGCATGGTGACTTCACCTTTTAACAAATTTGTAAAGCCACTACCATTAGAAACATTTTGCGTCGAGAAATTTGGCATCCACTAAAACAGGAGAGAAAAAAAAGGAATTGTAATGAAATAGTAAAAATAAGGTGAATATGCTAAGCCTACTTCATTGTTAGGCTTAACAGAGTAAATTTTATAATTTCGTCCTAGTGGTGTGTGTTTTGTTGAATGCTTGCTGACTCTCTACACCTAACACGGCGTTATCAATTTTTGCTGTCACAACAACACAGTATCACCCTTACCCTGCAGCTCCTAAGTAACTCTAGGTTGTCTAAGGTCAGTAACAATCTCCTCCCCAACTTCCGCCGGGAAAGGGGCAGTCTTCTCATTGGAATTAAAGCGAAACCCTGACGTTTTTTTTTTTTTTGTAAGAGGTTGTATACAACAAACTTTGGTGGGAATATGGAGTCAAATATTTGTAGAAAGTAAATCGGTAAATAATATGAAAAGTTTTTGAAATTCGTTTTAAAGGTATTTTAGTTACTACCGTTTAAATAAAGTATAAACATATGTATTTAAGATATTTCAAAGGAAAAGAAAAGATAAACAAAACATTAAGCCAATAGATGTAGAATAAATAGTTACAATGTACACTTTTCTTCTTTTAACTAACATTACTGCTTTCCAAAAAAATATAAAAATACCACACATCATGGAAAACGACATGTTATTTTGATTTTTCAACAAAACATGCAAGACTCCCTGGAAGAACTAAATAATTAATTGTTGCTGCATATTAATATCAAATTAGCAGAGAAACTCACAGGAGTATTAGGAAGCCAATAATCGTACGTTTTCCGATATAGCAGATCTCTTCGCATAATTTTAAGTTACCTTTAAACGTGTAAAAACAGTACTCATGTGTTTACTTTTATTACATTCGGCTTGTTTCATGTGATTAAAAATTCGTTTCTTTACGTATCAGTAAAAATATACTGACAGGTAGAAGAATAGAGGTAAAATGTATGGAAAATAAATAGACAGTAAATAACCTTTATCTTATAGATTTAGAATAGAAACCCAGGCCTAACTATATGTTAATTCAAATATCAAATATTTTTACCACTTCAGACACCACTGATACGAATACGTCATTTATTGTTGGGTCAGCGATCAGTTTCCGCACTTACCTTTTCTGCCGTGGACAGGTCACAGGTTGCATATTGTGTAGTTTGCATTAGAAACAAACAAAACAACTAACAAATGAATAAGTTTATTACATCTCAGGAAATCGAAAGGAATTTAAAATGACTGCAGGTGCTTTCAGTTTCCTCACATTTGTAGTTTTACATGTACAGAATAAAATTTCGTCTGATTCACATGAAAGATTCCCTTTCATATAAACATGAAACTGCAAAGTAAGACGCTCTTAATGTATATGTTAAATTACACAGCAAAAGGCCCTTAGTATAGATGTGAAACTACAAAGCAAGTTGCCATTAATAGTGTCAAAGTTCTCACGGGAGGTATGAAAGGAAAAACACAATAATATTTCTAGTGTGTGAGTTTGACTAAAAAATAATGTATTCAAATTGTCATGATAATTCGTTTAGACCAGTGGTTCCCAACCTTTATTATGCCTTGCACCCCTAAAAAATTTTAATATGTTTTCGCACCCCTCACAGTATTTATTTATTTTAGAATAAAGGTGAAGGTGGCTAAAACAAATGTTATTTTGCACCCCTGGAACGCTATCTCGCACCCCTGGTTGGGAACCACTGGTTTAGACAAACAAACGTAGATAGACATATACACAGACAGAGTAGTAGGTAGACATATAGACAGATATGGGTATATATATATATAGATAGATAGATTGTTAGATAGACATAGATAATTACGTAGCGAGATAGACATACACAGACAGACTGACATGTACACATATAGATAAATAGGTACGTAGACGAATATACATACACACGCAGATATGTTGGTAGAATTATAAATATATTTACGTAAGTAGGCATACATATATATATACAAACAAATAAGTCGGTAAACATATAGACAGGTTGATTTCGCTGAGGCAAAGAACGCGTCCAGAATCTTCGACCCCATTCTACTTTCTTAGAAGTGGTGGTCAGAAGAAGCGCTGTCAGAACATACTCGAGGTTGCACTAAAGGAGTGCAACATCAGCCCTGGGAAACTCTTGCCCAAAACCGCCCAGCCTGGAGGAGTGCTACCACATATGAACAAAATTACATCTCGCAACAAGCGTGCAGCACGTGAAGCAATTGGAAGCAACCATTAAAACCCACTAGCAGTGCATCCTGTCTTACCCTCACCACGCCAGACATTTCCAAGCCAAGATAGGGCTAATCAGTCACTTCCGAACACACATAATCAATGGATGATGAAGAAGATGGTCTTCTTCAATCATGAAGAATTAACCATAAATCTTACACAAATGCTTTTTAGTCAATCAATGCTTGACCTTTAGTCATTTGGATTTTTAGAACTCTTGTCAAGAAAAACCAATGTCATCTGTGTCATACAGGTGTACGCCACTATCCATTGAAAACTTCTAGTTAGGAAATGAATAGTGTTCTCTCATATTAAGACTTAACAACTTCCTATCAGCTCTAGTACTCCGTCTATTTATCTATTTGCAAAATTGCTCAGAAGTTACTGTAGTGTTTAGTCTAACCCGAACAATAAAGAGATTTATGGTATGTTCTGCTCTAATTTTTCTATAAAAAGTTTTAACATATATTGGTCTGCCAGCATTTGTGGACTATAATTCTTAAGTCAGAAATCTGAAATGTTTTATATGAAAAATAATTAGAAACATGGAATTTTCTTTCACTTTTTAATGATTAGTATTTTAGCCACAAGTTTGTTTCTGTCACAAAGAACTTATCTATATAGGCATACTGAAAAAAACACGTTTTTTTTATCAGTGTTGTCAGGGGTTATTATTAGTGTTGACAGGGCTCTCCGTCACTGTGTATATGGTTTTCCTTCAATTTTGGCAGAACGTACCGCCACTACTGGCAAAGCTTTTGGTATGTATTGGCAAGGCTTACTTTATGAGCTGGTAAGAAGTTTAAAGTCACATCAAACAAGCTTTTCTGTGGCTGTTACCAAAGTTTATGTTAATACTAAGGCCCTTTGTCTTTGCGTATACATATTTGCACATAAGCAAAAGCGTGCATTTATGACCGAGTGTATGTGTATTATTGTACGTGTGGAACAACAACAGTATTACAATCTCTTTACAACAGGATTGATTAGAGTCAATTTGCTAGTGCTTGTTGTTTGATACATTTTCATTTCATAATGCTTTCTGGCCGTAGGTTGGTTTGTGTAAGCTGGTGTTTGAACCAACTATTCGTTAATCGAGTAGTTTGATAAAATATAAAGTGATATCACCAGTTGTCTTCGATAGCTTCTTGCGGCTTCTACAATAAAGGTATTACGTTTGTGTAAGATATGTAAATACGAGTGGATCATAAGATTAGTTGAAAGAACAAGTAATTATATATTGGTCTACTGTTGGATCTTACACAGTCACTTTACGAATCCCTTAAACGCTTATATCTTTTATACATTCACTGTAGGAGTCCCTCAATGCTTAGATCCTATATACAGTCATCAAGGAGTTCTTCAAACGCTTAGATCCTATATACAGTCATTATATGAGTTTCCTAACACTTACATCCTATAGCATTTATATTCTATGAAGTCACTTTACGAGTCCTTTAAGCACTTATACATTCACTGTAGGAGTCTCCTAACACTTAGATCATATATACAGTCACTATAAGAGTCCCTTAAATAGTTCAACTATAAGTGTCCCTTAAATAGTTCAATTCTATATAGAGTAATTATAGGACTCCCTTAACACTTAATTTCCATGTACAGTCACTAAATGGGTCCCTTAACACTTAAAAGTTATGTACAGTCACTTTAGGAGTCGCTTAACGCTTAGATCTAATATACAGTCATTGTATATAAATATTTATAAATATATATATAAACATTCCGTTAATACTCTTGTCTTTCTGTTTAGGTAATCCATACTGAAATTTAATAGTATAAATTCAAAGAGAAAGAAACAAATAGAGAAATTAACACAGAATGAACACAGAGAGAGAGAGAGATGGTAGGAGATACAGGAACAAAAAAAACACACCAGAAAGTAAGAGATAGAGCTAGATAGATAGAAAAAGAATCAGACAAAGAGAAAAAGATGGCGAAAGAAAGTAATGCACCCCCACCCACCCCAACCCCCCACACACACATATATAGATAGATAACGTGTGCTTAAATTTAATGTCACATTTATCTTGAATAGTGTGACCTGAACAGTAACAGTAACTTTAACGGTTTCTTTGCAATTCAGTTGAAACACGCTTGAACGAACTTCTATAGAAATACATTGGAAATGTCAAAGTGAAAGGCTGTCAGCCTCATTATGCGTGTATACACACATATCGTGTTGTTACCTGATAAAGCTGCACAGCTGAACACTCTCTTGGTATTTATCTTATAATTTAAATTCAAGATTTAACCATTGTTTGCTTTCCCGCTACAATATCACAAGATATGTGTTGCACGAGCGTGTGTGCCATGTTAACGTCGGTGTCTGAAACCCATTTTAATAAGAGTTCGCCTCGTTGCCGAATAGAACAGAAACGCTAGTTTTTGAATAGTTCGTAACGTGTCCTGCATTTCATTTGTCAGGTGTTTATGATCAATTCAGTACAACGTGAAAAATGAAAATTATGAGCCACAGGAAACAATGGTGTCATTAATGTTTTACCACAAAAAAAATTATGGTAAACTAAAGCATATATCATATTATGAGCTATTTATTATATCTAAACTTACGCACGTGCAAAGATTTTTAATGTGTAACAATACACGTGGGTTTAGAAATTACGCACTATGCATATAGTCAGATTTCTTCTCATCCATATGTTACATTCATCTATCTATCCGCCTACACATTAACTAAAAGATTTAATTTGTTTCATTTAATTAGCTGAATAAATGATAAGTGCAAATTCCTCATTGCCAACATATTCCTAAACATCTTCATGTCGAACTAATAAATATTACATATGACACGATTTGTTTGTTTTTGAATTTCGCACAAAGCTACTCGAGGGCTATATGTGCTACCCGTCCCTAATTTAGCAGTGTAAGACTAGAGGGAAGGCAGCTAGTCATCACCACCCACCGATAACTCTTGGGTAACTCTTTTACCGAGAAATAATAGGATTGACCGTCACATATAACGCCTCCATAGCTGAAAGGGCGAGCATGTTTGGCGCGACGGGGATGCGAACCCGCGACCCTCAGATTACGAGTCGCACGCCTTAACACGCTTGACCATGGCGGGCTACATGGCACAAAGGACATCAATTTGTTATGTAGTATCCTTAAGAGGTTTCTAACGTGCTCTTGTGAAATAATATCCTTCAATTGTTGTTATGGTAAATCTGCAATGTAGTATTCTCACATGGTTTCTAAGATACATTTGCCACGTAGTATAACTAGGGGACTTCTGATGCGCATAGCATCCTTAAGTGGTTGCTGAGGTACATTTTTCATGATGTATCCCGCACCTACTACATAGTTTCCTTGTGTATTTGCCAAGGTAAAACAATAATCGAGTATTCTCAAGTGATTTCTAAGGCACATTTGTCATCGAGTATCTTTAAGGGCTTTCTAATGTTCACTTCCTTAACAGTATTCTAATGTGGTTGCAATGGTACCTCTTTAACATAGTTCTTCCAGGTGGTTTATAAGGTGCTGTATTTGCTATGCAGTCTTTTCTCTTTTCGTATATCTGCCAGTTTTGCACAGAATGTTTTAATGCACATGATAGGAGTAACATTTTAATTTTATGTAAGTGTTCTCACACCTAGTCTTCATTTTCTACTTAACTTGAATAAGCAATAAACTATCGATTAGCAGAATTCTTCTATTGATTCACCGGATGATGATAAAATATTGGTTTCTCACAATTAAGTGAAAACTCATTTTTCGGTCAGCGATAAAAATCATTCAATAAATTGTTGTTGTCGTTGTTGTTGTTTTGAATTAAGCACAAAGCTACACATGTGCTTTGCCCACCACGGGTATTGAAACCCGGTTTTTAGCGTTGTAAGTCAGCAGACATGCCGCTGAGCCACTTGGGGCCATTCAATCAGTGAGGAAAGAATTGCAATTATAAAAACAATAATCCAGTGATTTTTACAACCACAATGAAACACATTCGTTAGAAACCACGCTTTCACCTTTAAATAAGCCTAATTACCTTGTGACTGAAAAAAAAAAAGTTGTCCATGATGAAATAGAAACAACGTGGAAAGCAAACCCGTAATGTAAGCGAAGGTCCTACCATTCAGCAGTGCGTGATCCAGATTCCGTCCAACTGAGATTTCAAGTCGAGATGGAGAAATACTGTTAGGTGACTTTGAGACAGAAGACGTGTCATTTATTTAGTTGAACATCATAGGAGGACTTGACTGTCTGCCGCCTGGAAAGACAGTTCTATGTGTGTCTGTTGCCCCATCTAGCCAAACAGGACATCTTTCGTCTCTTTCAGACTGAAACAGAAACTCAAAACTTAAAGTTTTTCGCTAAGTTTGCAGGCATTAAAGATATCGTTGTCAGGCTGTCTATCCTTGGTAATACAGAAGTAAAGGTAAGATAGACACGTTTCTTTGTAAAAATTATCTACGCCTTTCCACCAACACACATGCACTGACAGATTATATTCAAGCCTAATAAGGCTGCTTTTTACCATTTCCTTTCAACCGAATGAGCACGTGACTCATTGAGATAAAGATAAGCCCCTGTAAACGTGCTCAGTTCAAAAACGATAAACGAATTCTAACATGATATAAATTTTAAATGAAGAGAAAGAATTAGCGTTATGCCAATATTACCAAATGCTTTTTTTGTCATTGTTTTGACATTAAAATAGACTTATGATAAACTTTATGAGTATGATTTCTCAGAAGGAAAAGCAGTCTCGGTTAAACAGTGTTTAATAACCCACCATTATTTTAAACTTAGATATAGGGTCAAGTGTATAACTGCGACTGTACTATATAGCAATTTAAAACTACCGTACATGATATATATACATACATACATATACAATTTGAGAATATATATATCAAAACCATTTTAAAATATATTGCACAAAACGTTGTGAAGTCAGTGTTGTTCTCTCTTTCTCTTCAATGGCGCTGGAGCTTTTTGAGTCGATCCAGTATAAAAGTTTGAACGAACAGGGAACCCTTAACATCATATCATATCTTACTTCGTAAATCTCGCTGAGAAACAAAACTAACACAAAACAGCCAGTCAATTTGCATGCCAACTGGAGCATAACAAACATACACTTTAGCTTCAGAATGTCATTCACACACTAGAGAAAGTTCAGATGTATTTCCCACAAAGTACACGGTACAGCGATACGTTTATTACTCTTATGCCTTTAACATATAGCTTTATGTAAATACTGAAGTACATTCCTGAGTTAATGCTTGAAACGTTTTATTGTTAAGAGGCGAGTTGTAGTTTTTATAATACGTTTATTATTCTCATGTATTAGCGCTACAAATAACTTTTAAAAATAGCTATTTGATTTTCATTTTACACCATTTATATATCTCCTTTAATGACCTTATAGAGTTTCCCTATAGCGTCTATGAAAAAGAATTATTGCAATCTGGTGTTTATTGCAATTTATACACGTATACGATTCAGTACACTTACTGAATACATAACGTGAGAATGTTCGCTACATACGGTAAATTCTGGGCGTTGTGGAAAGTTTTCTCATTAGTTAAAGCTACAAAATATAATGATTTTCAAAACACCAGTTTTTCATATATACAAATATAAAGGATTTTTGTTTACTTTTTGTGTAAAAATACGATGCATCCGAGTATTTATGAAACATAGGTTACGTTGTTTAAAAATCTTCATTACGAAAGTAAACGCGTGCATTCAACATATTTTATGCTTTTAGAAACAAGAAGATTATTTTTGTTGAAACGTTATGTCATTAGGAACATATATTCTATATTATCTATGAATATATTTTTGTATCATTACAACACGTTTTTTTATATGTGTGTGTGTATAAAAAATTATCTGAATTTGTTATAGAAATACAGAACTCAGAATTCGTGATATAAACAGTGACATAGTAACTCTTTTATCAGGAAGGCAGTTTCAAATGTATGTTACTCTCGTTGAGATACAAATAGGTGGATCAATTAAAAAAAAATAGAGATGGATGAAGGATGGATGAACAGAGAAAGGTGGAAGGTGTTAGATAGATGAATAAAGAACCAACAGATAATTGTGTGGATAAATCTTAGATGAACGGGTAAGAAGAGAAATAATAGGATAAAGATGTATAGAAAGAAAGAGTTAGATTGGTTGGTAAATAACAAGAGAGATGGATAGTTAAATGTATCGATAGACTATAAGCGGATAGATATATAGTGAGTTTCAACAATATTTATATATAAAGTGAGGCGTTGGACAGTTGAATAAATAAAAAAAAATCATAAACTGATCTATGTACTTTCGCTTTATCTGTTTGTCTCTGGCACTTTCCTGTCTTATTTTTCATTAATACTTATAAATAAAAACAGACGGATAGAGATGATTGAATGCATAGAAAATAACGAGAAAACTGAATAGCTAAGTAGAGCGAAAGATGAATGATTAGCTACATAAAGGAAGGAGAGATGGATGGATGAATAGATCTGAAATGGAAACGTTGTGAATAAATACATGAATAAAAACGATGCAGCGAAATATTACTGTTAATAGTTTAAATATATCTCAGTCAACGAATTGTTTACGAGTACAAACTGTAAAAATAAATACGCAACAGAAAATTTAATTGGGGGCAAGATTTGTTAATGTAATCAGTGATTCGCACTGTTGCTACTATATTCATACAGAGGTGACAGTCTATTAGATTTTCAGCACTGAGAAGTGATAGGGAAGGTCGGCCATTACTACATGAGCGGTCATCAGCACAAGTTCCTGCTTAGGTTTATTAGCACATGCTTAAGGCACCGCCTGATAATAGTGGGGTGAGGACGTAGGTTATCGGTAGCGCAGTGAAACGAGGCGACCAGCGCTAGTCCTGGTAAGCGGCTCCGCCCTTTGCACGCAGACCAAGCACCGCCTTCTCATTGAATTCATCCTTCATCGGCAGCTTTATCTGTTCGTCTCTGCTACCCCGTCTTATTTTTCATAAATGCCTCCTCACATCGAAGTAATTTCGTACTGTCTACGGAATATGTTACTACATGTTATTCAAAGTAGTTTAATGAAATCGGAAAAATATCAAAGTGATATATACTTTGATGATTTGATAGTTGGTCGGCGTTCTGTTCGAAGTTAACACAACGAAAAATTGTATTCTCTCAATACATAGCCGTCTTTCAGGTTTCGAAAATGCCTTCGGTTTCTTTCTGGATGAGCAAAAATAAGTCATAAGTCCATCGACTTCTTAACGAATTCGAGAAGATTTTTCATATTCGTTAAGCTGGTCACCAAACATGCACAATTTTGTTGTTTTCTGGCGTTTATTGATGTTACTTTTCTGTTGTTATAACGACAAAGAAGTTTAAATCAAGCCTCGAAAAATCTGATCAGAAATGTTGACGTTGCAAAGAAACATTGGTGTAGCATCATGCGTTGTTGATTAGTTCTGGGACGAGATCAAATTAATCCTGCGTTTGTCGTGTTCAAGTGCATCAGCTAATAATTTTCACGTTTTACCAAGATGTGTTCAAGTTCTTGTTCGATGCTTGAATTTGAACGTAAAATACAAGGGAAGTCAAGACGGTGAAACTGGTAAAATGTAAAGTATTTCCTAAAGAACTGTGTCGTTAGATCAGTCATAAAAATGGCCCGAAATGGCCAGCTGGTTAAGGCACTCGACTCGTAATCCGAGGACCACGGTTTCGAATCCCCGTCACACCAAACGTGTTCGCTTTTTCAGCCGTGGGGGCGTTATAATGTGACGATCAATCCCATTATTCTTTGGTAAAAGAGTAGCCCAAGAGTTGGCGGTGGGTGATGATGACTAGCTGCCTTTCCTCTAATCTTGCACTGCTAAATTAGGGACGGCTAGCGCAGATAGCCCTCGAGTAGCTTTGCCGGAAATTCAAAACAACCAAGTTATAAAAGGTAGTTTGAAAACTTTGTTTATTTGTCGTTAAGCATAAAGCTACACGATAGGCTACTTGTCCTTTGCCCACCACAGGTATCGAAATCTGATTTTTCATGTCATATACATGTGTACTTACTACTGTGCCATTGGAGAGAGAGAATATCACAAACATTTTGAATGATAAACACAAAAGTGTTAAGGATAGCTAGACAACAAATAATCCCACAGTTAAATTGGATTTGCGCCTATAACTGGTACACCAAAAATTTATTTATCACTGTACGTAAATGTTTCTCTAAAATTAAGTTATTTAAACTTCTACATAGAACACTTTTATATTTATTTGCTTATTTTGAATTTCGCATAAACGTACTCGAGAGCTTTATTCGCTGACCGTTCTTAACTATGAAGTAAAATACTAAAGAAACACCACCAACCGTCCACTCTTGTGATACTCTTTACCAACAAATACTGGGATTGACCGTAACATTATAACGCACGCACGGCTGAAAGTAGGAGGATGTTCTTTGATGGGTTACGAAACTACGACCTACAAGAGTCCCTAACTAACTGACCGTATTTATGTCTATATCCTAAGTCTGTATAACTTAACATATTTGAAATACCTGAAATATAATTATTCAGTTTATTTCGTTGAGTATACAGTAACTGTTTCTAAATAGACAGTGATATGTGCTGATAATTGTAAACTAATCTATGTATCTTGGTTTCGGATATACGTTTAAACGGGACGTAGCATTTCCTTTCTTAGCGCGTGCGCGTGTTTTCTGCGTAACAGCGGGTAGAAACGCCATTAATAAGTCAGAAATAAACGTCTGAGGATTTCCTCTTCTCCTAGATATTGAAAATTATAACGTCTTCTTTATTTTCTAATAATCTCCTTTTTATCTATAAAATTAAAATATTTAATACTTATATTGTAGATATAGTAAATAATTTGTTTTCCTCAATCATTATTAAACAGCTGTTTATAAATATATAATAACAAATACACTGTTAATTCCTTTCTGTAATGTAGAATGTAAAACTATTTCTTGTTCTTTAATTTTTCTAAATTTCTTAACTTTTACATATATTATACAAAACAAATGCGTTTAGTAATAAAAGTTTTTTAACGTAAGTAAAAGCACTGTTTACATGTGGATACTTGTGTTTTAGTCAGGGCAGACTAGAATCCCGTTGAATAAGAATAACACCCTCTCTGAATGGTACTCATTCCTCTCAACCGTTGCCTCTGCGATGAAGGGCCGTGATCCTCGGGTACTGGCTGTAGTCTGTCAGCCCTGCTGCCTGCTGGCCCATGCCGTCACCTGCGGCAGGAAGTGTGGGAGCTACGTTTCTTTGAGATGAGCTATAAGATGGCGCCGGTGTCATCGGAGCGAAGCGCCGTTCTGAGGTGCACGTAAACGCAAATAAAAATCCATTGTTAAAGAGCTATCTTCAGTCTTCATTCTTTATAATGAGATTGGAAAAAAGAGATTGTTATACCTAAAGTCGGCAACGTCAGATGCTAAGTGAAAGAGTAACTCATTAGCATTAAGCTTTGAATTAGGTTCCCAGTGACACAGATGGTTTAACTCACGAGACTCTAATGGCTTTTCTCACAAGAATATTTTATGTTTTAATGTGTATAACAGCATAATAGTTCATGATAATTTAATGTTAAAAGGTCAAACCTTCCCAACTGTAAGATGAATATAATATTATGCTAGCAACATCAGACCTGAATTATGACTTTAACTCACGAATCAGCGAGTTTGAGCATGCGTGTGGAAAATACATTCTTTATACCAGCCTGTTTAATCTATTACGTCTCAACAGAGGTATAGAGCAGTGCTTTGTTAATGTGAGTACGAGTGATGTGCAATTTCGTTTTTGTTTTTATTAAAATAATATTATTTTTATTGAACGGATGCATTGTTTGTTTCTTTTTTTAATTTTACGCAAAGCTACACGAGAGCTGTCTGCAGTAGACGTCCCTAATTTAGCATTAAAAGACTAGAGGGACGACAGCTAATCATCGCCACCTACCGCCAACTCTTGGGGTACTCTTTTACCAACGAAATGTGGGATTGACCGCATAATATAACGCTCCCGGCTGAAAGGGCGAGCATGCGTGGACGCATACATTGTGTGTTTGGTTTAAACACAGAATGAATAAGTGTGCATTCTGTTTCTACTTTAGAAGAATCTTTAAGAAAGTTTTTGTTGATACCACATGCGATTTCCTCTCATAAACAAGAATGGACTCAGGTGTAGTTCAGCAATAAGTTTAAATACTTTGCACTTCTCTCTATTCCTCGAGTTGGACAGAGTGAAGCCAGCTAATTGTTGAACTTTTCGTAAAATTAGAAAAGAAAAAAAAAAGGAAACAAAATTAACCAAGATTTGAACTTCTCGGGACAATTAGAATTCAAATTAGCACGAGAGAACGAAAGCATTTACTTAAGGAATTCGTAAGTAATTTAATTGGGAAAGTTCAAGAAATATGAAAAATATTAAATTGCATGTTTCTTTCGAATCTAGTAAAATAAAAAAACTTATGTTCTTGCTTTCAGACAAAAAAGTCTTCTCATTAAAGGCCGTGGACAATTAAAATAATTAATTTATTACCAGTTCTTTCTTATATAACTACGTAAGCACTAAAGTTTCATTCATGCAGTATTGTAACTCGTATTTAATTAAGTCGTTGATTACTGACTGCTTCATCAAATACAGGTTTATCTTCAGAAGGCACTTGAATAACGTGTTGCACATTAACTTGTTTCAGTGTACTGTTCCATTTAACCAATATCTTCAAATTTACTGGCGAAAAACTTAAGCAGTATTACCAGGGGTAATCAAGCTGGCTGTTTATCAGTTTGTTATCAGTTTGTTATTAAGCAAAAAAAGAGCAAAATGGACTATCTGTGCTATGCCCATCATGGATATAGAAACCACGTAAGTCCTTAAAAATTACCAATGGGGCATTACCAGTGAGCCACTAGAGGCAAGTTACACGAGATAGAACAGAGGTTTGGCACTACTTAATATATTAAGTTTCATAGTTTAATGGTGGGAAGTATATTCAGTGAAGTGTAATTATTTCACAAATCAGAATCATAGTAAGCATTAATAACACAATATTATTTATGTATTATGACTGCTATTGGAATTTCATTTTCAATGATTCAGATGAGATATGAAACAAGCGAGCTGGACTTCATGTTTTCTGAGTGAATTAAGCAATCATAATGTTTGTATAAGAAATCTAGATCAGTAATTCTAATAGCTTATGAGTGGAAGCAAGAAAGAATATTTAACATGTCAACCACATTATATCTGCAATACTGAGTGCCGACGAGGCCTTTCGCACAATTCCACGGCTCATAAGTTCGGCTGAAATTTGTATCAACAACTTCATTAGCTAGCAGAAACTGTTATAATATGAATTAGATCAATTGAGTGAGTGAAACGTAAATATTAACAGTTAGATGTAAGTCACTTAAAGAAAAACACACTAATTTGCAATTGTGTAGTATTTGTTACTCGAATGAACTTTATTATCATTCAGAAGAACTGGCCAATTACGAAATGGTCTTTCTTCCAAAGCGAATCATGTTCGTTTTTTGTTTTTGTTTTACTCTCTTATTCAAGTAAGTTTTAGTGAATGCCACGTATACGTAAATCAGTTGCAACATAATAACATCAGTGACAATCTAAATTGTATGATACAAATGTAAGAGTGACAATCAATGTAACGGGATTTAAATTACCAAACTATTGCTTCCCCTCACACCAAACATGCTCGCCCTCCCAGCTGTGGGGGCGTTATAATGTATCTGTCAATCCCACTGTTCGTTAGTAAAAGAGTAGCCCAATAGTTGGCAGTGGGTGGTGATGACTAGCTGCCTTCCCTCTAGTCTTACACTGCTAAATAAGGGACAGCTAGCACAGATAGCCCTCGAGTAGCTTTGTGCGAAATTTTAAAAAAAAAAAACAAACTTTATAATTAAAATCAGTGTGAGCTATTCTTACTGGGGCCAGTCTCATTTATTAATCTTATTTTTATAGGGTCTAATGTTTATTAACATAATTATCCGAATTAAAGAAACATTAGAAGAAATAAACATAAAGTATATAATTAATATCGAGTGAGTTAAAGAGTAACTATTAACAAAGTCATTATTGGTAACTCTACTTTTAAGGTCATCATGAATAATTCTTATAAGTAGAGTTTGTTTGTAGTTAAGAGCAAAGGTACACAATGGGCTATCTGTGGTCTGCCCACCACGGGTATCGAAACCCAATTCCGAAGGGTGTAAGTCCACAGACATTTCGCGTGCCGCTAGGGGTCTATTAGTAGGAGTCAACATAACCAACATAAAAACATATTATGTAAAAGATGAAAAGAAACGTGATACGAAAAGGGTCAACACAGTAACATACCACAAGAATGGGCCCCAGAAAAGTATTAAGTATTAGGATTAACAATTTTTAGGGAATTTACACAACTTTTGTCAGTGCGATTACGCGTATGGTTTTTAAGGTAATTTGAAAAAAAGAATTATAAATTGAAATATAATAAAGAAATACGTAAATTTGCAGTGACAATTAGTTCAAAGATAATGTTACGTTTTCTGTGTATGTTTCTTTCTATGAATCAAAGACTTATGTGTTTCGTTTCTTATTAATTTCTATTTTGTAAATGGCAAACACATAGTTTAGTAATAATAAAATAAAGCCAATTATACACCTGAAACTATCAGTTTACTTTTCGATTATGTTAACTTTCAGGTAAAACCAAGGATAACATATTATTCAAATAATAACTATTTTTAAGTCCATAGCTATCAAGTTTCTTCTGTAATGTGTTAGAACATGTGTAACATATAATTCATAACCGTTAAATATGTTTAACAATGTGTAATACATTTGTCTAAGAAGTATAGTACATAATCAAGTTGGCCCGACAAGGCCAGGTGGGTTAAGGCGATCGACTCGTAATATGAAGGCCGCGGGTTCGAATCCAGGGTCGCACCAAACATGCTCGCCCTTTCAGCCGTGGGGGCGTTATAAAGTGACAGTCAATCCCACTATTCTTTGGTAAAACAGTAGCCCAAGAGTTGGCGGTGGGTGGTGATGACTAGCTGCCTTTCCTTTAGCCTTATGCCGCTAAATTAGGGACGGCTAGCGCAGATAGCCCTCTTGTAGCTTTGCGCGAAATGCAAAAACAGACAGACAGATCAAACTATTGCTTTTACACTTTGTGGCTTGGAGGAAGTCCCCCAGTGTCAAACTATAGCTATATTTAACTTTCCCACAGTCAAACTATTGCGATATTATAAGCGAGTATTATTTTTCAATGCTCGGTTTTTCACGTGTCTCTTTCACTTCCTTGTGGATCAGTTACAGAAGTTCAAAGAGATACATTTAACTTATTTCGACATAATTTCTGCTTGTTGTAGAAACTCGTTGGTTCCATATATGTCACCAGAGTTATAAGAATGACGGTTGCTAATATCAACTGCTATAAACATATCGAGTCGACGATCATTACGTTGAAAGGTTCCTTTGGGTTTACACTAGTTTAATTACTTTGGTTAAAATTATCTTTGTCTCCGTCTCTCTGGGCTAAATAAGACGTTGCATACGTAGTGTTTCGCCTCATTGCCAAACAACTTAAATCTAATTCCTGTAGTCTCTTTAGAAATTCACCTTGATTTATGCTCTCTATCTCCCATAGAAGGACAAGATGCTTTAGATGTCGTCTTGTCACTACCGTGGTCATGCTTCATTTCTTACGTCGCTGTGCGCTCAAACAATACGTCCTCCTTATACCAGGACTCTTGACAATTAACGGTGGTTACGTTCGTTTCAAAAATAAAAACGGCTACATACTCAGTTCCAAAATTAGGATCGGTAACGGCCACAACCAGGATAACATTAGCGTCTTGATTGTACTAATACTTTTAGCTTAGGGTTAAGTGTTCTTAGAAGAAAGAAAGGCAAATCACAAATATTTCTGGTAAATTTTTCCATTTCTACCTGAAATATGTTGCAAGTGCAATGTACTTAAAATTAACTGCTTTTTAGTCAAAGGAACAACTGTATGAGAAACTTGAGAGCACTGCAAATAGTTCGTTTCGGATATTCCTGCAAAGCCACACAATTAGCCATCCCTAATTTTGGGATAATAGACTAGAGAGAAGGAAAATACTTAACAGCATCCATTGCCACTCATCCAATAGCCATCCCCGTCGCGCCAAATATGCTCGCCCTTTCAGCCGTGGGGCGTTATAATGTTTCAGTCAATCCCACTATTCGTTGGTAAAAGAGTAGCCCAAGAGTTGGCGGTCGGTGGTGATGACTAGCTGCCTTCCCTCTACTCTTACACTACTAAATTAGGGACGGCTAGCACAAATAGCCCTCGAGTAGCGTTGTGCAAAATTAAAAAACAAACAAAACAAAACAAACATCCAATAGTACGATTTCACAGTTTCTGTAACATGGATGTTCAGATTAAATTTTTAAAAACACCCACTACTCAGCCATGCCTGACCCCATTAAAAATAAAAATAATTGCTAAAAACGTATAGTATAAACGCTCTTGTTTTGGTTTACCAGTTTCCCAGATGCCACATTTTACCACTAAATATTCAAATAATATTTTTTTTACAATTAGTCATGTATTTCTAAGTGTGTGGTAAAATTTGCTCTTTACTTACAATGGTCCGGCATGACCAAGCGTGTTAAGGCGTGCGTCTTGTCATCTGAGGGTCGCGGGTTCGCATCCCCATCGCGTCAAACATGCTCGCCCTTTCAGCCGTGTGGGCATTATAATGATACGGTCAATGCCACCATTCGTTAGTAAAAAGTAGCTCAAGAGTTGGCGGTGGGTGGTGATAACTAGTTGCCTTCCCTCTAGTCTTACACTGCTAAATTAGGGACGGCTAGCACAGATAGCCCTCGAGAAGCTTTGTGCAAAATTCCAAAACAAACAAACAAATCTTTATTTACGGACTAAAATACTTAAAATGGTATAAGTGAAAATCGCAGCCTCGTGTCCATACAAAATAACAGTAGTGTATTAAGATTTTTAATTATAAAGTCCCGAGGTGAATGAGAGGATTACTTGAAGTAGCAACATAATTACTAACAGAATAAACTATTCAATTTTTCTTGTTTGTTGTTATTTAAAATGAAATTCTCATAGACGACACAAGTGTTTATTGAAGCACAATCTCATCAAATTAATATTTAAGGGAATGCCTCAGTAGAGGTTTTTGGTGTGTTTTTTTGGGTAGTAAGGATAAACATACACCAAGCCAATAGGTAAAGATGTTACCAATAGTACGAATTTATATAAAATATAAGTACCTCCTTATCTGTATGCTCATAGGTTTGTGTCAGAATTGTTTGATTTTGAATTTCGCGCAAAGCTACCCGAGGGCTATCTGTGCTAGCCGTCCCTAATTTAGCAGTGTTAGACTAGAGGGAAGGCAGCTAGTCATCACCACCCATCGCCAACTGTTAGGCTATTCTTTTACCAACGAACAGTGGGATGTACCGTAAAATTATAACGCAGCCATTGCTGAAAGGACGAGCATGTTTGGTGTGACGGGGATTCGAACTCGCGAATTACGAGTCGAGTACCTTAACCACCTGGCCATTCTGGGCCTACTTCAGTAAAGAAACTGGCACATTATTAGTTTCAGAGGATTTGGAACTGCACGTAGATAACAATATTGTTAACACTGCTTTCAGTCACAGTCACTAGTTTACTAGTGAATTTGTTATTCTTTTGCCATCTTTATTTGCCATCCTTCTTAGAAAGACAAATACAAAATTACTTTTCTAGAGAAGTATAAATCCAGAGATGTTAAACTTGTTAAAATATTAGTGTATCTAATCCGTAGTGTAATACTAGTTAATATTTTACATAAAGTTCTAATATTACTTGAATTCAGAAATATAATAAACTAGCTTGTAGCCCGTTAAAAACAACAGGGTAAGTATTACCACCCCCATCCCATAGTATACCGTAATATCACATTTCATAACTAAAGAGAGTAAATAAATTTTGCAAAATGAAGCTTCACCAATAATGAGGCAGAAAAGTGCTAGAAGAGGCAATCAAACATGAACTTTTCTGAACCAATCAAAATTGTTTGTTCGTTTTTTGAATTTCGCCCAAAGCTACACGAGGACTATCTACGCTAGCCTTCCATAATTTAGCAGGGTAAGACTAGAAGAAAGGCAGCTAGTCATCATCACCCACCGTCAACTCTTGCGTTATTCTTTTACCAACGAATAGTGGGATTGATCGTAACTTTATAACGTCCCCACGGCTGAAAGGGCGAACATGTTTGATGTGACGGGGATTCGAACCCGCGACCCTGATATTAGGAGTCGAGTGTCTTAACCGCCTGACCATGTCGGGCCCCAGTCAAAATTAAAATAATTTATAAAATGAATTAGTGGCGTTTTCATAGAATAATTATTGGTAAAAATCAGTTAGATTAACAACTTCTAATATATAGAAAAGCCAGTGCATATTATTAACAGTACGTTCCAGCAATGGGGTTTATGTCATGGTGGTAAGTAACAAAATTATAACATAATATTGTTGTTAGTTATGTACTGAAAGTACAAAACTATAGAAAAATTAGCAGATTTTTTAATTTAGAATCTCCTTTGATTAAAGAGGTTTGTTTTTATTTGAAAACTTTGTGATATAGCAGAATATAGCTCAATTCAGAAACGATTTAAGTTTAAAAACTGAATCGATATTTTTATTCATGATAAAGTGTATACAATTGGCTTTAGGTTAGGTGATCCTACACGACGAATTTATTTTAGGTTTATTATACCAACACTCTCTACAGTTATAAGGTTTCACTGTCCCCTTTCACCCCATCACTAAAATCATAATGGGGAGACAGTAATCGAATTATTCTATCTGCAGAAATGCATTTTGGCTTTTATGACTCCTCCTATTTCAAAAAATCAAGCTTGATGTAACATAAGCTGTCCCTCATGTAGGTTAGATGCTGATGGTTATAATCGACAGTGGACGAATACAAAAAATGGAACAACAAATTATGTTGATTAAGATGGGCCACATGCATAAAATACTTTAGCTTTTACAGATAGCGAGATTAAAGAACCATAGATTATTAAACAAAAAATAAGTATGTAGCTAAAAAAAAGATTTAGGAATATTTTTGTTCTAAATCTGCTATTATGACTGAATTTTGTATTATATAGCTTTGAAACAGATAATGATGAATACCCAATAATCATTCCCATTGGTCTGCTTTTATCATGTGGTACTGTAAAATCTCTCTTAATACCGTTATGAGTTTTCACATGCTGACACGCACATATCAGAAAGAGAAGTTTGTTATTTTCAAGAATACATTGAGCACGCACTAATATCTAGCATGGCGTTACTGCAATCTACAAGCCATTTCGTACATTTCACGAGCAAGTCGCGTGGCAGTTGACATCTGACATTAGATTTAATAACAAAAGAAAGTGGATATCGGATAAGGTATTAATATTTCAGTTTAGAATCAAAATGTTAAGTCCATTGAATATAATGTATCTTACGTGACTAGCTACTGTAAACCTTCAGGTAATAAAGTTTAACAAGTGCTGTATCTGTGCTAGTCATGTTCCGCGTTCATCATACAAGGTTCGATTTCAGCCAGTTGTGTACATCGATAGATTTAGCCAATTCCACACTAGCGAACACGCTGCATGCACTATTGGTTGTAAATGAAAGTGAACATTAATCCATGCTCTCCGCTTTGATATATTTTAAACAGAAAACGAAGCGCAAAAATTTAAAGCGAAAGTAATTTATAGAGGATACCTGATAAAAAAAACACGAACAAACAGACCTTTCTCGCTATAATAAATAGAAAAAATAAATCTTATAATGGAGGCTTTAATCGGATATGAAATTATTTTTATTTCACGATGGTTTAATTTGTGTCTGTGTTTTTAATTCTTACTATACTGATTTTTATTTTTCGTTTATTTTATTTCTATTTTCAGACGGTCCACCGATGTCTCAGCGTAACTTTCCACCTTCCTTTTGGAATAGCAACTATCAACCACCACATCCAATACCTGCACCTGCAACCATGACTCCTGCTAATCATCACGAATTTTCTTATGCCACAGATCCTTACCATTCAGGGGCGCTTCATCCAGGTATCCACCAAAACGACCCTTGGCACTATACTTTGTCTTCACATGCTCAAGCAGCTAACCCCTATTCTCACCGACCGATGCACGAACTGGCTTATTCAGGGATGTCTTCTGTTCCCACAGGTAACATGTTTAATCAGTATGGATCACTTCTACTTCAGCCTTCAATGAGGTCTTCTCGCCTGACCCATGGGTCAACACCTTGCGCTAGTCTTGACAAACCAACTGACACTTGGGGTACGCCGAGGTACCACGAACCGCTCACGCATAATCTTGGGCACATGGAATCAAACTACGGCACCACCTATGGTACTATGGGAACAATGCCAGGTGTGTTTCGCTTTTAGGGTGAGCTATTAGTAATTTTGTAATCTTTATTTTTTTCTTTTTGGTCACAAGATGTGACTTAGAAACGTTAAACGAATTTTTTTTGTATTATTTTTTTCAAGCTGGAAACAAACAAAGAATGGGAGAAAAATTACTGTATGTTTTTCCTTTTGAAGTCATAAAATTCTACAACATTGACAGTTCAGAAATTCAAGATAGTTTAAAGTTAATTTTCCACTTTCATTTTATTGTCCTAGAAATTAAGTTTATTAAGCGATTGTTGATTTAGTTTTAGTAAAGTTTCCAACATTTCTTCGTTATTTAGCCAACTTTGCTAAAGATCACGTGCTTAAAAATCGTGTGCTCAAAAGTCACTTGTTTGAAGTTCACTGTATCAGGTTTATATTTTGAGGAGTTACAAACTTTAAAATCAAGTCATATGTAATTTTCATATTCTCAAAAGTTCCATAAGAAAGTTTATTGGTGTAAAGGTCGCGTGATTTACTTAGAAAAACAGCAAATCAAATAAATTATTTGACATAGTGAAACTTCAGAGTAGTATTCAATGTTAAAGAATTTGTTTTATATCGCAAACGTGTTCAAAATCAGGTCCTCTCAGAGTTTTGGAGATGCCTGGGGATCTTATATCTTTTGACGCATGTGGCTATTATAAAAGTAAACAATGATAACACGTTAAAACGAAATAAAACAAACCAAAAGAAAAATGAAACATAATTTGAATATTTAATTTATATATATAATTTGCAGCTCTAAGCGGAGATTAGACTTTGTCATATTTTGGTTTGACTGGGAGGCACATAAAAACAAGTCGTGAAACTTAACAAGTGAAAAAAAAGTGTCTAAGTTCGAGTTCTCTTTTGAGATCGAGGCCCGGGGCGAATGGCTCTCTGGATTCTTTCTAATTAGCCCTATTAAAATCTATGGCTTTTTTATTTTTTCTGAAAGTGAGAATTTCTTTTTAATTGTGATAATTATTAGTTTTTACACTTGTATACCCCATTTCGTTTTAATTTCCAAATTGCAATATTTTTTAAATACATGGTCTCTTTACCGGAATTACTATTTATTTCTTATTCGTCCAGAGTAATTACTTCTTTTTTCAAATTTTTAATAAAGCAGAATTTCACGTGAAACCGCCATCTATCAAGTTTTAGTCAATTTTCTCGAGACGTTCAGTGAATATAAAGAATCCACGTGATCTTTCGCAATGTTGCTAAATATTGTAGTATCTAAGTCTTGATGGTGTTGAAATATATTGTTCTATGCCCTGCTCTTATTCTATGGGAGTTACAGCTCTGAGTGTTTTCCTTATTTTATACTGACGTAGATCCTGGGAACGGCGGCTACATGTATGAACTGTACAAGTTACAAGCAATGCACGCGCCTCGTTCGTACCGTTGAGACGTGCACGTGATGGCAACCTACACAGTACGTGTTGCATTGTTATTGTTTGTTTCCATGGAGACTTACGGTGATGGGCTGGTTACTAACACGCATGCGCTTTAAAATGGTGGTGGTGGTGGTGGTGGTATTTAAAATATTTGAATCTTAAGCCTTTGTTGTTTGTTTAGTTGAAAGGTTTATCTTAACTATTTTTTCATGATCTACCTTTTGCTAACCCTTATTAATGGCGTGTTCTTTTTGTTCCCGGTTTACGCTTAGAATAGAATAATTTATTGTATTGCTGTTCCATTGACTGTATGATGGTAATTATGCAAATTACAAAGTATTTATTATTCTGCTTGCTAACTGACTTTAACGAAAAGAAACAGTCTGGGTAAAACTGTAATTAGCCGTGGTAATGAGAGTGCTCAGATTACACTACATAGCAGTATAAGTTACTCCATTACTCGAGTACTTGAGTTTTGATAACGGAAAACCGACAATACCTCTTCGTTTAAAAACAAAACAAAGCACATTTTACGAAACAATTTCGACAAGATATTGCAAACATTCCATGTATTTAAAACAATGTACGATCACATAAAAATCCACGTCATCAACAATTAAGTTATAGTAATAATAATAAAAAAAACAAATTGAAAAACATTGTTTAGTTAAGATGTTTTGCTTATATTCGACATCACAGTATTAAAATTATGAATTAATTTTTAAACACGATTACTTGTTATTTACAAGAGTATAATCTGCTATTTCTTTTCATTTATGATCTCTTAAATTTATTTTCGATTAACGTCACCAAGTTCCGACTGAATTAGTAGTGAAACCTTATGGTCTCTTAACTTTTCTGTTATCAGTTTTTTTTTTCATTGTACTTGGATATGACTTGTATCACGCAAATTTAAAAATGCAAAGACCAGTCCAGTTGAATATCTGTAACTGGGTATCGCAGCTGGACAAGGAAGATGTCGTACTGGTTCTTCTTCATGGTACAGAAGAAACACGGTAGTTGTCTTTAATCATCCAGATTTGCTTAAAGGTCTCATGGTCAGTCTCCATACAAGACTCTCCCAGATTTCTGCAGTCTCTCTCTTTCTCTCCCAATTTCTGTGACCGTTTTGTCAAGGTTGAAAGCTTGATCATAATCATACGTAAAATATTATAACTTCTTTTTTGTTTTACTTCACGTTTCTGCAACGTTTCCATTTAGTTCATTTTTTTTATTTGTCTCAGGTTTAACGAATTTGAATTTTTATTAAAGTATCGGATTATGTTAATAATTTACTGATATTTCGCCGTAGTACAGCAGCTTATAGAATAGCTCCGAGTTTTTAAGTTACAAATTTTTATCTCATAGCTCGGTTATCTCTTGACCAGTTTGAGATGTAATTATAGTTTTAGACTCGGGAGGTCAGTCCCTTTCGATTGATGTATTTAACCCCACTCAAGGTCTCGTAGACTAATTTACTCTAATCCTGCCTAAAATAATTTTAGTTTGAGGGTAGGCTTATAGAGATCCTGATAAGTAGTAAAATCTAATCAGGTACACGCGCGCCCTACAGCTAGTATTGCTGGCGCACAAAAATATGCCTAATAAAAATAGTCTTATAGAATAATTTACTCTAATCCTGTCTTAAAGAATTTCAAGTACTGCGGCTACTGAGGATTCCCGATTGCTTACTGTTCAACACTCAATTGAAATACGTTGGTGATTTAAAGTAGAAGTCAAACACAGATGCATTATTGCTAAAACGTGTCAGTGTATAAATCTCATAATCCACGTTTAATGGTACCTAGTTCGCGAAACACAAATAAGTCGTGATAGCGACACGAAGTTAATAACTGATTTTGCTTACACAATAAATACGTGGATGTAATACAAGGAGACAGAAGAGCTAAGAGACAACATTAATGTTTTGCAAACAATAGTTCTCGTTCTTTGAATATTTTGAGGAAAATTAGGTTTTTATTGTTTGTTTTCTATTGCTTGTGACTGCCGCTGAACAACTGAAAGAACTAGGTCAAACTGACAGCATCGCACTGCAGAACACACTATTAAAATAACAATGTGCCCTGGTGAGAGAAAGGTGGAAATAAACAACCGTAGGAAATAGAAAAAAAAATCTCATATTTGTGAATCTGGAACAGTAATCCAAAACTACTATTTGTACTCGTTGTGGTAAGACATGGCTGCACCAATAACATAGAAAAGCAAGGCATAGTATTTATTGACCTAAACGAATTTGGCTTAATTGTGCTGGTCACTATGCGTATACTGTTATGAAAACTAAATAGTATGCAACTTCAGAAGATAAAATTGACTTAACTATAAGACATGCCATGGTAAGGTGGTTAGGGCGTTTGACTTAATCTGAGAGTTGCTGGTTTGAATTTTCGTTCCACCAAATATGCTCACCCTTTCAATCATAGGGGTGTTATAATGTGACGATCAATATCACCATTTCTTGGTAAAAGAGTAGCCCAAGAATTGGTAGTGGTGGTGATGACTAGCTACGAAATTCATAGAAACAAACAAAACTCAACTCTAGTTTTATTTGTACAACAGTTTTGTTAATGTTTTGTTATTTCGTTTATTTTCTAAATTCAGTGAATGCTTATATTTTTTCCGTGAATTTCTTGGTACTCACCCAATATATTCATGTTTTAATCATTTATTTTAAGGCTAATATTTTTATGTGTTTAGTTGTATTCAACTGATATACATACGAGGTCTGTTCAAAAAATACGCGGACAGACGTCATAAAACAAAATGTACTGTATTCAGAAGTTACAGGTCTGGGACCCCTTCAAAGTACTCTCCTCCCCAACGCACACACTTATCCCAACGGTGTTTCAACTTGTTGAAACAGCCCTGGTACGCTTCTTTTGTAATGTCCTCCAGCTCCTTCGTCGCATTTGCCTTAATCTCGGGAATCGTCTCAAATCTTCTTCCTTTCAAGGATTTTTTGAGTTTGGGGAACAAGAAAAAATCGCAAGGAGCAAGGTCAGGTGAGTAGGGGTGGGGTGGGGAAGAACAGTGATCGAGTGTTTGGCCAAAAACTCACGAGTTCTGAGGCACAAATTTTGCAGCAACGCGGTGCATCTTCAATTTTTCGGTCAAAATCTCGTAACAAGATCCAACTGATATCCCAAACTCTTCAGCAAGCTCCCTGACAGTCAGACGTCGATTTGCCCGCACCAGGGTGTTGATTTTGTCGACGTGTGGGTCGTCAGTTGACGTGGAAGGACGTCCAGGACGCTCATCATCTTCAATGGACTGTCGACCATCCTTAAAACGTTCATGCCACTTGAAACATGCCGTAAGTTTCATAGCAACATCACCGTAAGCCGTGTTAAGCATAGCAAAAGTTTCAGTCGCAGATTTTCCAAGTTTAACACAAAATTTCACAGCAAGTCGTTGCTCCTTCAGGTCATTCATTCTGAAATCCGCCAAACGATAAAATCGCACTTCACTTAAAACCGCGTAGCTAATACAAAAATAAAGATATCTGCAATCGGGAAATGGCGTCGTAATCAGCTGATTTGTGCAAACCTAGCGACATCAAGCGGATTCCCCTGGAACCAACTGGAGCCGCGCAATTCAAACAGTCCGCGTATTTTTTTAACAGACCTCGTATACAATGAGAAACTGCGAATATACCCATACGTATATACATTGATGAAAATAGTACACGTATAGAAACAAAAGCACTCGAGAGAACAAACACGAGGAAATACATAAAGCTAACATAAATATTTGTAAAGAATGCCCACTTTATATTTCTGTTTTACAAACTCAAGAAGTTTTCACCGAACAATTGAAACATTTTGATTCTAGTACCTTTTCTGTTACCGTAAAGAAGTCTACGTTTTCCAGACACTCTCTGGTGGTTCCATCTTTTAATATAACTGAATACCTCTGGTTTCTGTGAACATTTTAAAGTAAAAAGTCAAGAAATATATTCTATTTTATTTCGTTTCATGCACAAGTTTAATTCATTGCTCATGTAAAAGAAATATGTTGAAAAGAAAACATTCCTACCACTGGGCATGCGTGGTGTTACGTAAAAACAAAAATCACGCTCAGAGAAGTTTAATCAGTGTTTTTGAGAGCGGAATATAAACAGTAAACTTCACTACATTCTGACTATACGAAATAATGAGCACGAAGTTTATTGTAATAACTGACCTATAGAAGAAAAATGAACGTTTTATTTGTGCCTCGTAAGATATTCATAGATAATGAATTATGCTTTTATTTCAACATGCTGAGTATGAAAGGAGAAATCTAACCACTTTGGTTAAACATAACAAAGGACGTATGTGCATATTAATATAATGTGACAGCTGGATAGATAACAAACTACATTTCTAAAGTAATAACTAGAGAACAAAAATGGTAATATAATTTTACTGATTATATCTAATAAAATTGATAATAATTACAGATCACTTGCTTAATCTGATTCACACCATACCAGATATTCATTAAAATTAATCAATTACATATAGCCTCTAGCCTACTACTACGTCTGTCGTACCCATCCAGCGATATGAAAACTAATATACGAAAGGACTCATAGGCACTGTGATATGGTGTGGTTGACTTATTATTAAATTTTCTTTTCGGTTCATGGGTTCTTAGAATTATGGGATATACTTGTATTTTGTATAGTAACAAGATGAATGTGGATGGAAAATTTAGCGATATTTTTGAAATCAATAGAAAATAGAAAGTTAGAAATAGAATGACTCCATGACAAATAAGGATGTTCATACAAATAACGTAATGTTGTATCCGATTCAATACAATGGTCCCCTCCACTCCGTTAAGGATAATTTTCTCATCTGTTACAACACGTGGTTTAAACTGCCAAAAATTCGAAGCAATGAAACTTGAAGAAAATATAATTGAATGTCATGATAACAGCAATATTAGGTTATTACGACAGCCGTAAGGCAAACATTCGTTTCAACGTTATTGGTACTAAAATGTTAATTAAATTGCAATAATTTTCAATTAATTGTTAATGGAGTCTAATACTTCGTCGCTGTAAATTGGTTATTCGGTTTTTTAAATATCGCGCAAAGCTACACGAGGGCTATCTGAGCTAGCTGTCCTCAATTGAGCAGTGTAAGAGTAGAGGTTAAGCAGCTAGCCATCACCAACCACTGCCAACTCTTGGGATACTCTCTTACCACGAATAGTGGAATTGACCGTTATGTTATAATGCCCCACAGCTGAAAAAGCGAACATCTTTGGGGACATGGGGGATTCGAACCCATGACCCCAAGCCTACGAGTCAAGTGTACCTAACCAGTTGGCCATACAGGGTCAGTTGTAACTTAACAAAAGAAAAACGATTTGTAAGCACAAAGACATACCAACATATTGTAAAAACGTGTAGTGTATTTTTATAGAAAATATACTTGTGGTTATAAATAGTTCTTTGCTAATTTACTATTGTATGAGCATAACATGCTTTTCTGCACAACTGCCAATACTTCATAAACATGCACCACTGTTTATTTATGGGATCTTTATGGGAAATATGGATCTTTATGATCTTTATGGGAAATATAATTATATAATGAATTAGAAACCACAGCCTTGTTCGTTTAATTCGTGCATAGGTTAGTAGTTAGCGTGTGAAGACTGTAAATTGGAGGATTTATGGTTTGCGAACCGTTACCGCAAAAACATACTCCGCATTTTGAGATCGTTAATGCAATACAAGAACGACAGTAAAATCCAATTATTCGATAAGCGAAGAATAGGCTGAGAGCCGACGATAACTGATGTTGACTGATTCCTTTACTCCATTCTATAAGTCTTAACTTGTACTGCTTTATGCACAGACAGCTCATATGTAGTTTTACGCGAAATTCTAAAACAGACAAACAAAGAAATAAACTTAATTTGAGTCACATTTTAACCCAATAATATCCTGAGTGATGCTGTTCCTTAAAACCTGTCTTCTGACTCTTTGCAATTTTAAAGTAGCAGAAAAAAAATAAAAACTGAAAATAATAAGTTTTAGATAATACGAACCTATAAAAACTTTCCCTGACATAAAACTGGGTAGAATTTATATGAAAATTAACAGAGGGTGGAGGGGGGAAATACCATTTTGGTTTATAAGTGAAAGAAAATAAAGATAATTTTAATTTAATTACACTCGCATGAATAAGTACACAACATATAATTTATTGAGAAACAATTAATACAAGGAACAAGTGTAAAAAATAGAAGCTCCTAATGCAGACGTGGTAGTTAGTTGCGTTTCACTTTACCACAGTGAAATATTCATATAATTTAAGTGTCAATAGATCTCGTTATTCGTTCGGTGCCATATATTGTTTTGCTTTTCGCACTTTGTGAAATTATACTGATATAAAAATATTACGGGAATCTCAAATGTATATAAATTTTAAAACTCTAAGTATTTTATTGTATTGGATTATATGATTAAGCGATACAGAATAGGGGATAAAGTCCAGTAGATTTACTTTTCTCGAATTCAAACATGTAAATGCGAAAGTTTACTCATTGGGTTTGTTATAGCCGTTTATACAGGGGTTATTCTTTCGAATATACTAAAATCATTGCTTTAGTTTTTAAAGAGCTTTTTTCCAATAATTTAAAAAAAGTGAACTTACTAAAGAAAAATTAAGAACGCCCCGCATGGTCAGGTGGTTAGGGCGTTCGACTCGTAATCTGAGGGTTGCGGGTTCCAATCCCGGTCGCACCAAGCATTCTCGCCCTTTCAGCCGTGGGGGCGTTATAATGTGACGGTCAATCCCACTATTCGTTGGCAAAAGAGTAGACCAAGCGTTGGCGGTGGGTAGTGATGACTAGTTGCCTTCCATCTAGTCTTACATTGCTAAATTAGGAATTGCTAACACTGATAGCCTTCATGTAGCTTTGCGCGAAAAAAATCAAACAATTAAGATTTTTTAACCTCACAAATTTCCTTGAAATACTCTAAAGCGTAGCAGAAAGCATAGACACGTTGCTATTTTTAAGTTGAGAAATTAGGTACAAAATAAATATCTTCTTTACTTTTGAAATATTCTAAAGCGTAGCAGAAAGCACAGAAACTTTACTATTTCTAAGTTGAGAAATTATGCACCAAATAAACATCTTCTTTACTTTTGAAATATTCTAAAGCGTAGCAGAAAGCATAGAAACGTTACTATTTCTAAGTTGAGAAATCATGCACCGAATAAATATCTTCTTTACTTTTGATGTTCCGAAAAACTATTTAAAATCGAGTAATAATTTCGGAGTCGCATAACAGCAAGTTTGAAAGACACGAATAAACAAAAGTGTATAAATACACCTATATAAAGTTTAGTTCACATTTCAACAACTTAAACAAAAATAGAATTAACTTCTTCATATCGTCAAGTCGTCGAATAGTTTTTCTTCTTCTTCTTCCTTTCTCCCCTACTCGAATTCAACATCCAGAAACCTTATACTGCACGCTGAGCCTATCCTACTCTTATACCGTATTATAAGTGTCAGAGCACAGCTTAACGTCAAGCTTGTTCAAAGCAACGGCTTCTGATCCAATTTGCTGCCATTTATCCCGAAATTGCTTGCAAACGGCTGCAAAAGCTTTCTTATTATTTTGTTTTAGGTTTGGCTCGTGAAGCGGAGTCGTTCTTTAATCGAAGTGGTACGGCTATAGTGTGATCCCCGTCATTATTGATCGGCAGTGACGGATGTGAACTCTGGGGCTCCGCCGAGTGGAGCCGTTACTGACAAACAAATAGGTTTTAGAAGCTGACTACATCAATAACTCCGCGCAACGGGCGCGTGTCGCTTTTATTAAATATCTTTAGGTTAAGCGCTGTTTTGTCATTAGTCTCTGTGCTTGAATGTCCTAAGTACAAAAAGCTCATGTCTCGAGGTATGTCAATTTCACAAGTAATACACAGCAGCCAAGTACTACTTTGCGAATTATTATTTAGTAATAGTTGAAACTTGCACTAATATACCTGTGTTTCCATAAAGTTTAAAGGATGTAATTAAAAATACAATAATTTTATCAAGTGAGAACTAAATCTAGTATTGATTTTTTGTTTTAGGTAAATAAGAACATAATTAATTCTATGAAACGGGAAACAATATAATAATTATACTGTTTATTATTATAATATTTTAATTCAATAAATCTAAAGACAAAATATATATATTTTCATATATAATACACGTAAAATAAGTTTAGCGAATATGAAGACATAAAGAACAATGAATAGAATAAAATGCGAATAGTTTTCATTCAGTTATGAAATGCGCAGGTTTCTTGAATTTTAAATTATGTGTAATTATTATTTCATAACAACTGCTTTAAGGACACCACTAAATACGATAATTTATGCAACAAATATAAGACGAGAGACTTCAAAAATAGTCAAAAGAGAAACAAAAATGTATGAGCGTGTAATGGGTTGGGTGTGACCTAGTGGTTAGCATAACAGAATGTGAATCTTGGGATCCACGGTTTGCGTCGTATTCCGCAAGTTTCTCTCTTTATAACCATGAGTGCGTCATAAAAATGGAGGCCAACTTTCACAATCTAATTAAAGTAGCTCACAGTTGTCGTTGGTTACTGTTGCTTAGCTGTTTCCCTGACCCTATTTTAGTCTATCGGTTCCAATGTAGGGTTAGCTGATGCAGATAACCCTTGAGTAGCTTTGGGCAAGTATATTTCAGAAAGATGACTTTTTGTGCTACTGGGTATTTCTGAAATATACTAATTTAGGCTGCTTTCGATACACTAGCGAATTGAACTAAGTAGAACATATCCAGTAGCACAAAAAATCATGTACACACAGGTTTTGCTCTTGTTTTGTGGACATACTAAACAGTAAGTTTATATGTATTTACGTAATTTACAGTGCTAAGTTTAATTAATTCAATAAGTATTTGAGTTATTTATAGTATTAATAGATTTAATATACATAGCCTCAAATTTCTTAAATAGTAACAGACATGATACACGTAGTTTTACATACGAAAATTTTGCCTCCTGCTTAGAAATTCGTTAAGCAGGTCCAAGCTTGTTAGGTACTCTTGGGATAAGGGCCGAAAACCCCGCTAATGAGGGGGATACCTAATTGATGACCTAAGACAGAGTAGTCACAAAGATATCTTGTGGTTTGCCAGTCAGTTATAATTAAGACTAATTATTATTAATTTTTCTTTTCATTGAATATTTTAGCAACTCCTTTTGCCAACATTTATTGCAATTTTTTTTCAAAGAAGGTAGCACAGAATTCTTCTGCTAATGTTATCTTTCAGGTTTAAATTCAGTGAAATTAAACAAGAAATATTTTTCTTTGTTTTTAAAGTTTAACGTGAAACGTATCTAAAAGTATATTTGTTGATAAACACCAAGTTATACAATGGGCTATCTGTGTTGTGTCCACAGCAGGTATCGAAATCTAGTCTTTATCGTTATAAATCCCTAGACTTACCGCTGTGCGCCGGAAATGGATCACCAAAATCCTGAAATATATAAAATTATAGATTTTATGTTCGTTTTATTATTTCGCTTTTTTTTTCTTAGAATTTTTATTTTATTAAATGGAAATTTACCACACATGTGGAAGCTAATTACAGCAGATTCAGGAGAAAAATGTTTGCATTTATATATAAAATATGATATGTTACTTTGGGGGATATAGTTCAAATTGAGCTATATTGAAAAATGAAATGAACTATATAAGCCAAGCTTTTTTGTGAAGTTGCCAGGAATGGCGTGATGGTTAGGATACTCGACTCACGATTTGTGGGTTGCGGGCTCGAATCCTATCAACAAACATGCTTGCACTTGCAGCGGCCGGGGCGTTATTAAGTTATGGTCAACTTCCCTTTTCATTGGTTAGAAAGTAACTCAAGAGTTCACGGAGATTTGTGTTGATTAGCTGCTTTCACTCTAATCCTCGAGTACTTTTAGGTGAAATCCAGTAAAGAAATAAATGTTCCACTGAACAGGAGCAGGAAAACGTTTAAATTTAAGGCTTAACAATTTCTGGAATAATGATCAACATAATACTTTGATTCATACTGTTATCGCAACCTGGAAAGCACACGTTGTACAAACATTTTGATTCTCAAATTGATATTCTACAAATCAAATAAATTAGAAAATAATAATAATAATTATCATATTAAGTATATGTTATATCTGTTAATGCACGACTTCACAAACTGGTAAAATACCAGTTCAAATTTATACGTCATCTTCTAGACATGTAAATATTAATTCATATATAGACTTAAAATGTAATTTATTTTAACCTAAACATGTCTTATATTCAATGTTAAGATTACATCAATTATACCGAATTCATATATGTTTAAACATTAGCTGTTAGTGCCAAGAATAAGATACTGTACTTCAATAACAAAACTTTACTAAAACGTTTTGGAAAGGAAAGTATCTTACAGCACTCTTCGCCATCTCTTGCTGCTTTACTTAAATACCAGGATTTGAGTGTCATTCTTGTAAGGTATAGATGACCCCAAAGTATGGAGTGCGATTTTTTAGTAAATATCTCGAATGTTAGTGCTGTAAGTGTACGTACTTACCGCTGACTCCCACCGGGGAAAAGCTATAATGGCACGCGAATCATGGACAATCATATTTGACGGTCTGACGCCTTGAATCGTTAGACCTTGTCTATTCAGCATCGAAAGTGATGGAAAACTAATACTTGATAGCAAAGCGTAGACGTTAGTTTATATATATTTCATTCATTGACTTTGTTATAAATCAATTACAAACAATGTGAGGATGAAGCTTATTCTATTTACACTTGTGTCAACCTAGAAACCGAAATTTCAAGGCATCACTTATCTATCTATCTATCTATAGGGGCCCGGCAGGGCCAAGCGTGTTAAGGCGTTCGACTCGTAATCCGAGGGTCGCGGGTTCGAATCCCAGTTGCACCAAACATGTTCGCCCTTTCAGCCGTGGAGACGTTATAATGTGACGGTCAATCCCACAATTCGTTGGTAAAAGAGTAGCCCAACAGCTAGCGGTGGGTGGTGATGACTAGCTGCCGCTCCTCTAGTCTTACACTGCTAAATTAGGAACGGCTAGCGCAGATAGCCCTTGAGTAGCTTTGCGCGAAATTCAAAACAAACAAACAAAAAAACAAGTATATTTATAACAACATACGTGTATGCATAAGTATATACGTTCTATCACTATTTGTTTTCTCATATCAAAATTATGCTTTTATAAGTAATATTAACTATGAATATGAATGGGTAATTTTATGGAATGTGTTTACTTTGGTGTTCCGTGGTGAGCTTGAAGGCTGGAAATGCGAAAAAGAAGACTTTGATATTCATATGGGGAACAGCGCAAATAAATTAATGTGTCACTTTGTACCTGAGAAAAAACAACAACAAAGAAATTATCGTAATAATAATCACATCCACAGTTCGATAACAAATTATTTTCAACATTGTATTTTTGTTTAAAACGATTTTAATCGGTTGAACTTGCGTGTGTGTGAAATATTAATTGGAGCCTACAAATGCCGACTATAATATATTATTTACAGAAACGATTGTATTTAAGGTTAAAGCAGGTCACAGAGGAGTAAATATTACAATTATGATTTATTACTATGGGATACTTGTATCACTTAAGGCTAAAAAAAGATACTAATAGCTAAAGATTTAGACAAAATTAATATTAATACCTACTACATCATTTCTGATTGTAACATGTTTTCGTCTACTTCAAATTATTAGCGGTAAAGCTACATCTTTTACTTTTATATTAGGAACAACTGCTACTTTTCAGATGTATCTGGCTAGAGTTTGTTTTGAGGAATTGTAAGATATACATCGTTATTAGGCTGATGTAATCATATTGGTTGTAATTTAGTCTTAAGTTATTGTATGTATTGTTTCATATTTTTAAACCTACATGTACAGATAGGATTGTTATTAGCATTAAGAAATTAAACTATTTAGACTCCAAGTTGAGTATTTTCCCATAACTTTGTTGATTACGTGTTTATTAATCAAATACAAGTCACACAGAGAGACGGAAATGCCAACAATATTACAATGAACTACAATGGTTATTTGCTGGAGTTACTTATTCATTTTACATAGTGGACTTTGTTTTTGGCCAATTCTTTGCAATGAATGTCTTATCAGGCAAAAACAGAAAAAACCTACTCTGTATTATACAATACGTGGATCCTATAGGTCGTGAACCGTGAGTCGGTAATTTGAAAAAAAATTGTATTTTTTTGTTCGCTTAGAATATGTTAATTCGTAATTGTATACACCATCGGTTTCAATAATGTGTTCTTCAATTCACAATTTTGTAACACAATCGGTTTCAATAATGTGTTCTTCAATTCACAATTTTGTAACACAATCGGTTTCAATAATGTGTTCTTCAATTCACAATTTTGTAACACAATCGGTTTCAATAATGTGTTCTTTAATTCATAATTTTGTACACCATCGCTATCGATGGTTTGCTCTCAATAATTGTGTTAAATTCTAAATAAAACAAAAACGTAATTTCTTATATCGACGTCAGTGGTAAACTATTTCAACATTAAGCAAACTTCTGTATTTGTTTATAGTTATGAATTTGAGAAAAAGGCACAGCGCAACTCTGTGCAATGTTTAACGGGGATGGGAACGTGGTTCTAGCAAACACCCGTTATAATCTAACCATTCGTCACGGTCATTGTGGAATGCCAGACAATAAAATCTGCCCTTCCACACACACATACACTCCCTCTGATTATTAATTACAATGTCTTTCCCAGCCTCTCGCTCGGCGTGCGCGGACCTTCATCTCTCTTCACCCGCCATTTAGTCATGATAACGTACGCTGCTGTATATATTACGTATTAAAAAGCGAACTAGTCCACTGATGAGTAATAAAACATTTATGAGGTTTAATAAGGGCATATACTTGTAAGCCCTCATTCATTTTAAGAGTTAATGGATATTACAGTATAAACGACCTACTCTAACTTTCATACCTTATCCGACCTCTCTCGAGTAAGTATTTGAGCGAGAAATTCGATTTCGAAGATACATCTAGGAATATAATTTAATATATTATATTTGCTACAGAGAAATAAAGAGGAATGAAGGCTATTTTGTAAACATTTTTATTAAACTCTTCTGTCAAATATTTGTAACATGAAGCTAATTAATAATAACCCAGAGACAAAACATGAGGCCTGTTTTGCAGCACAATATTTGTATTTTAAGTCTAAGGTAATTTTGCATGATTTTCTAATTTTTCATAAGTCGTGTGAATTCATCCACATGGTATATCTGCGGACTTATACTGCTAGAAACTGGGTTTCGATACTCGTGGTGGGCAGAGCACAGATAGTTTATTGTATAACTTAGTGTTGAATAACATACAACAACAGATCATCGCGAAGAATCGAATCAAAGATGTTAGTTTTAATATTCTTCAAGATCCAGCTGGAGAACCCTTCCAATCTACTAGGTAGATTTATACTTTTTAGATGTGAAAATTCCGTAGATAAATAGTTGTATCTTAATGACAAAGAATACCCAAATGAAGAATATTCTTATAATCTATAGAAATAAATATCTTACATAAGAAAATGGTTTATTAGAAATATTGTACTATCAAAATATATATAATTTTATATATACGCTGATGAAAATGATAAAACAGTACATAATTTTGAACTGTTGTTTTCACGTTCTGTAATCAAGCAGAAATAATTATTCATATGCAAGTTTCCATTGCTCATTTGGATATTTTATTCGTGTTTATAAAGGTAGACAGTGAAAACTTGGATGGAAAAGTAAATGAGTAGACCTGGATATAGCTTTCGGCTAATGAAGAATTCTCTTTCAGAGAAATATATATCTGGTTTTAAGTATTTGTGTGTGTGTGTTTCTGTATGTCTCTGCAGGGTTGGCGTCAGCTTTTACTATAGTGGCTTTGGAAAACAAAAAAGTAGAATGAACGATCTGTTTATTAGTTTGTAATTAAGCACAAAGCTACACAATGAACTTTCTGTGTCCTGCCCACAAGGTGTATTGAAACCCAGTGTGTAGCGTTATAAGCCCCTAGATATACTGCTGTGCTGCTGAAAGCCCTCAGATCGAAATTTGAAATGAAATTCTTGAAATCATTAAACGCATCGTCAAGACCTAAAACAATAACAATAAATAATATATCATTACACAATATTAAGCGTGTTTAAGAGATCTAAAACAATAACAATAAATGACACTTCCTTACAAAATATCAAGTGTGTTTAAGAGATCTAAAACCATAACAATAAATGACAAATCATTACACAATATCAAGTGCGTTTTAGGGCAAAGCTACATTGAACTATATGCGTTGTAAGTCCGTAGATTTACCATTACAATAGTAAGTAAAATATTATTGCATATATACAATAACAAACAAAATCAAACTTCATAACAATTTAAGAAAAACATGTACTTTTGATTCTACCAATAAAAAATTACGTCCATACATGCAAATTGTACTTTTAGTTAGACGTGTTTTAATATGTGAAATCTGAACATTACGGAGATCTTGATGTGTCATTAAAGAGACAGTTGGAATCCAAAAACGCTCTTATTTTGCAGTTGACCTTAAGCAATCATTGAACACTTCCATTTGAAGGGAAAAAAAAAGTCTGGAATGTTAGTAAAGGTATATATATATTATATTAGATGTTTCAATACATATGTAGTTAGACCAGGTGGTTAAGGCTCGCCCTTTTAGCCATGTGGGCGTTATAATGTTACGGTCATTCTCACTATTCGTTGTTAAGAGTAGTACAAGAGCTTGCGGTGAGTAGTGATGACTAGCTGTCTTCCTTCTAGTTTTACACTGCTAAATGAGGAATGTTTAGGGCAGATAGCTTTGCTCGAAATTCAAAAAACAAACGACACATGTAGTTCATTATAATTATTTTTTTCTCGTAAAGGAAAGAACCGGAGTTTTTTTCATTTGAAATTCTTCGCATAATTTCACCCCATTTACCCGTCTGATGGTGACTCAATAGTAAGGCTGAGTGTATATAACGCTAAAAATTGCTCTTTAATACCCGAGATGGCACAGCATATCCTGTGTACTTTGCACTTAACAACAAAACAAGTATATAACGCCATCTACGTTAAAAGCATTTCCACCTTGAAATAGAAGTTGAAGGTCTTAGTACCTTTTAATTGGGTAATTTTTTCCATGTCCTTAAATCTCTACTACCATAAGCAACCAAATGTTTTAATTGTTATACAGGTAAAAGTCAAATACTTTGTCAGCATTACTGAAGACATTGGCTTGTAAATTATAATTAAGACGTATATATAGTCCTAATAAATCTATAATACCATAAAATGTTTTTTCTGACAGTTCTTTCACTGATACTACAGCAGGTGTGAATCCACTTCTTGCATTATCCTTTTAAAAATGGGGCACTGTTTAATTTTACCTGCGTCAACTTGCATCTCAGAACTCTGTATACATTTTCTTGTTTTATTTAATAAACTGACCACAAACTCCAACAGAACGAAATTCAACCCTTTCAAGTAAAGGTGCCTCATAATATTTGGATGCGATCATTTTTTGTATCAAGTGATTGGTTGAATGGTTTCAGTGATGGCAAACCAGAAAATAGCTGATATCAGGAGTACAATCCTAAAGATAGTTTTTCCATTACTTGGTATGGGTAATTTTCTCTGTAGTTTTTAAACATAACTAGTGTTAGTCATTCTCTTGTTGTGTGCTTTAAATAATGAGCATAAATTATTTTAGAAACATGCTCTTGGAATACTGGTTCGAACCTCCCTAATGAATTTTGTTCTACAGAATACCATAGTATAGACTATAATGTGATTTAAAGTTTCTCGAAAATGGAAAGTATGTTTAGCCAAGTATTATATTGTTGGCCCGGCATGGCCAAGCATGCTAAGGCGTGCGCTTCGTAATCTGAGGGTCGTGGGTTCGCGCCCCGTCGCGCCAAACATGCTCGCCCTTTCAGCCGTGGGGGCGTTATAATGTGACGGTCAATCCCACTATTCGTTGGTAAAAGAGTAGTTGGTGGTGGGTAGTGATGGCTAGCTGCCTTCCCTCTAGTCTTACACTGCTAAATTAGGGACGGCTGGCACAGATAGCCCTCGAGTATCTTTGTGCGAAATTCAAAACAAACAAAAGCTTTGCGCGAAATTCAAAATAACAAATAACTTTCTTTTGTACCCCCAGATGAATGTTTTGAAGCGTCTCTATCTCTTTTTCACTTACTTTGTTAGCACTGTTTTGTAATGTCTACATCTATTCTATTTTCGAAGTCAAGCTTAATTGTTACAAATTATTGTCCGTACGATTACCATCTTTCTTAAAAGAAGTCAGTTCCTAATAAGCAAGCGTTTTCAACACAAAATGTCCAGTTGAAGTAAATTCGGCTGTCCACATTCGATGTATATGACCCTACAAATGTCTAGTATGTCAGATCTTAAACAACTGAACTCGTTTGATGCAACAATTACATCATTTCAAACAAGAATGTTTATATGTCATGGGGTTCTATAATGTTCGAGATCTGGAAAAATCGCTCCCGACATGGGATCGCTAGTGGTAAAACCGTAATGTTTCTAATTTTGTAAGAGTATATAGCTAACCAGTCAAAGAAATAGAGGGGAGGGGGAGTTGTTTAAGGTGATTTATTTGCCTGAATTTACATCCAGCAGAGAAGAAGATATCTGTTAATTATCTACTTCTATTATTTCAAATCTTGCACATTAGGCTGTGACGACATTAATTTTATATTACAGTAAGATTATTACAAATTCCCAGTGTTTTTATTTTTAACAGCTAACCTCTTTGTTTATGCAGCGGTGACATGTGACTAACACTGACGAATGACAAAGAAACTTCTAAAAGACAACTTCATTGAGCAGGTGATTAAAAAAAATGAAGTTTATTAACAACCATGTTCTTTATCAAAGAGCTATCTCTCCAGGGAAAATATTGCTATTTGCACATTAGGATAGGATTTTAGAACTGATTTAATGGGTTAAATAACATTGGTTTATTGATAGGACTTTTAAAGTATTGTTCGAGAGTTATGATATTTACGAGAGACTTTCCTTTGCTTTAGTTTTACGAAATATTTTGCCATTAGTTTGATTTTAGCTCTGCCGAGAGATAGTTCCAAAACGGCTTTACGTAAATTCAAAGACATTTAACGTCGTAAAGTAGGCTTTGTGGCTTAGTTATTAAAGATCAAACGATATGTTATGATGAGTTTAATCAACGACACTTGGTGAACGGATGCTTTTGTATGATACGATTTTTCAGCACAAGTGAACCACCTCTATCGAAGGTTCGTTTATTTTAATTGTTTATTAAAGTATAGTTATGAGAGATTAGTGAGAGAAGCATATCATTTTATTTAGTTGTTCAATGATGAGTCAACTGTAAGTCTACGGACTTACAATGCTAACATCCGAGGATAACCGAAATGGGGTAGAAGCGCAATCCTTATTTAATATTCCACTGATGGGACAGCGGTAAGTCTGTGGACTTGCACCTCTAAAATCCGAGGATCGATTCATGCTGTGGACACAGTAGAAAACAGAATGTAATCTAAAACAAAACAAACCTTTGTTGGTAATGTTTCTGTTTGAAATAAAAATTAAACCACAAAATTAATTCTATCCTTGAATTTGTACAAATGAATAAAAAAATTTTTTATTTCAGAAACAAAACAAAGACTATCAAATGTTTCCTACCTGTTTAAACAACCATGTAATATTTTAAAAACTTAAAACCAGTTATCATGAGATGCATCGAATAACCTTTCGCTGTTCTCATATGCTATTTTTTTATATGAAGCTTGATTATTTTGGTGCTTTTGTTTTCTTACTTTTACACACTTAAGTTTTTGTAAGTCACTGAACAAGGTCTTCTTAAAAAACATTTCATTACACTATGTGACAAAAAAGTTTTTACCTTTTGTTGTCCCTTGGCAGAAAGTGTTATTTCCCAATTGCTTATGTATGGAAAAGACCTATTTTTCTCTTCAAACTTTGCTTTTAACGAAAACATAATGGGAGACTATATTTGGGGGTTGATACGTGAACGGGATTTACATTACAGTCGCAAATCTTGAAAAACAACTCACTTCTAAACATTTTTGTATAACTTTAGTATAAATACATGTAAATCTTGATTCATATGTTGTTTTATTCAGACCTTATGCAAATGAAAATGTGCAAATTTGCCCGTTTTCACAAAGAAAATGGGTTAATTTCTAAATTTCATTATCCAGGTCACAAAAGCAACGTATGAAGGGGATAATGTCCACTTTCTGTACTTTTACAACATAAGCAATTAAGAAATAACACATACTATCCAGGAACAAAATTTTTGTTACATAGTGTTATTGGTTATAGGATAATTATACTGTTCTAACAGTCGCACTAATTGAGCATCCCAGTGGCACAGCGGCATATCTTCGGACTTACAACGATAGAAACCGGGTTTCAGTACTTTTGGTGGGCCAAGCACACGGTCCATTGTTCAGCTTTGTGCTTCACTTTAAACAAACGCACTGATAAAGCACGCTACTTATGCAATTTATCAAGCTTTGTTAAGGTAAAAGCTGGCTTTGTCGAATGTTCTTGTAATGACTGCGCAATATGAATTAATAAGCACGTGTTCCATATATTGATACTTGTTTATTTTTACTAGTAAAATTAGTACTGCCACTCCTAATATTTCTGTGTCTTCTTGTCTTCATAGGTTTCGAAAGCCAAATACAGGAGGCTGGTAAGGACCTCTACTGGTTTTAGCTCCCTCTAACTTTCCCAGAAGATGAAACTTTTCTTCCATTAATGCATGTTAATGCATACCTGACCCACAAGGCTTGAGGTCAAAGGTCAAAGGATGTCAGATGTTGGTTCGATACTGCTTTCAGTAATCCAAGGACCAACACTCCTTCTTGAGGAAGCCATTTGGTGATGATGTTGTACATAATAACCTGCAGAGTTACATAGTACCTTATTACACCACTAGGAAGTATCATGAACCCTGAAACGTTCCCTGAAGAAGCGAATAGTCCGTAGGCATTTGTTACGAAGGTAACTTTATAACTGACTAGTCGCCTGTAAATATGCAATTCCGAAGTTTTCCGTATTGTTACGGCTATTGATGAGTTTACGAACGAATCTGCGATCCCGAACTTTGCTGTTAAGCTCGATCAATCTACCAAATTCGGACTGTGTGTAATCACTACATGATAATTAAATGTGTTGTTGATTTGTTTTGTTGTACCCTGCTAACGCTAGTACGTTGTATGTCCAAGCTATGCAGGGCCTTGCTGTAAAGAACTGATAAAACATAGTTGTAATGTAAATGTATTTATTCATATAGCCTATAGTTAAAGCAAGTTTACGTGTGCATATAATACACACCGTAGGAACAAAATTAGCCATTTAATTGCAAGTGTCGTATAAGTAGGCTTAGAGACGTGGCTCATTCCGAGTCTATTTATAATTTTTCAAAGCAGAATCTTTACTGAGAAATAAAATAGATACTATTTCCATACAAACTCATCTCTGGCCTCTGTATCACGTGTTAGTCTTTCCAGATGAACAGATCTGGTTGTGCGACCAAAATTAAAGACTTGGAGTTGTCAGCGGCCCTTGCAAAAGAGTGCACCACAAGAAATGATTGATATAACAAGCATGACATGAGCTGTAAAGGTCTGTTTCTCAAGCAGCTCGCATATGGATGCCGTAAAGTTAAAAATGATCATAGCTTCCGTTTTCCAATGAGGAGGCCCTCTACGCCGGTTAAAGGATACCAAAAGTCATAAACAACGACCCATGGTCTCACGATCACCTCATCGGAACGGCCGCGTCTTGTTCTGAGCATAAATTACTACTGTCTAAAAGAGAATAATTTGTCCAGAAAAAGAAACCGAAAACCACATATTAACACATTTTTCATCAAATAAAAAAATGTTTAAAGTTCGACTAAGATGTACCGTACCGTTTTGCAGACCTAGTATTGCAGTTGTGAGACTCCGTTATAACAGTGCTGTCTTTCTTAGCAAGTCCTGGATATTATTAAGAGAAAACATAATTTAACTGAATTAAAGACTGTTCTCGTAAGCTGTAAATGTTATTTTAAAGAGCGTCTTTTAATAATTACATGTCATCAAGTCACTTTGGTATTTACGAGAAAAAGTTTTCGCTGTGGTCTTTTCAACGGATTGTTTATCTAAAACTGAAATTGCAGAAATATGAAATGGAAAATAAATATAATTTTTATATTCATCTCTTTGTCTTTCTAACTTTCTCTCTCTCCCTATAAATATGTGTATGTACTTACAGTTTAGTTTCTGAAACTAATCAACTGTTTGTTCCTCCAAAACGTAGCCAAGATCATTTTGAATTTTCTATTTAAAGCAGCATAGATGAAAATAACAACAATATTAATAAACAATTTTAATGTTTTTATTCGGGAAAGTTAAATATAAAATATCCAACAGCATGTATAAAAATAGTTTTAAGGTTTAAGGCAAATATAATACTGATTTGCGTTTTCTTTCACTTTTACGAGGTTTGTCTAAAAACGTGGAGCCATGTTACAAATATTATAAATACTTTGTGTCAAACACGACAACTTCTTTCTCCAATAAAGAAATGATTGCACTCCTTGCACAGTTGTAACTCGATAGCACACCAAATTTAAATGTTTCATATTAGTCTTCCGAATGTCACTGATATAGATTTTCATATAACACCAGATTTAAAAAATTGAGATTAGCCTTCTGTAGGCCACCGATACAGATTTTCATAAACAACCACATGATACAAAAAATATTTACAAAAACGTAAAGGACTGTTTCATTGTTATTAGTAGACTCAACAGAGAGCCGATGTGACTTTGCTATAAGAGAACACACGTACACCTACTATTTTTATTAAAATCTTTAAAACGAAATCATATCTTAACTTCCACTATACAGTATAAGGTTGTACGAAAACAGCATCGAAACAGTAATAACTCCCTTTGTTTTTAAGATAATCATTTTTCAGAAATATTTCATGACTTAAAGTGTAATATTCAGTTATTCTGATAGTATGGTAAAACACATGTTTTAGGCCTTATACTATCATGAGAACAAGCATTCCAGCTTAATATACAGTTTAAACCCTCAAATATTATGTATTTTACTGACATACCTGAAATACCCTGAAACAAATTTTCCGTACTATAACTTCAAATACTAATTTGAACCATTCTCATAAAAGAACTTACAACACTTTAGAGTTTATATAAAAGAACGACAAAAATCCCGAATAGAAAAGTATTGTTATATTATGAAAATGTAAGGGGAATGGTAATAACACGTATTTATCGTTTCACATGAGTGTAGTGTCTGTGTAAAAAGCGTGGCTAATCCACTTTAACACGTGTTTATGAGCATATATTTCTATATGTGGCAAGATGGAAATAGATTTATTCTCACATGTATAATAAAAAAACAGTTAGTATTAACAGTGTGATTTTATAATTACTTCCCTTTGTTATCACCAATATATCACTATTCATATTGTACATACTACCAAATATTTTTTTCATATACAGTAATATCGGAAATATCTGTCTTTATATTTCCTGAAACTACAACTGAAACTGCTACTGAAACCTTGTTTACCATGAGTACCAGACTTATTTCATTTCTCACTTTATTTAATGCATTATTAGACAGACGTCTATCATTATATTCTGTACATTACCAGACATATGTATATCATTATATTCTGTACATTACCAGACATATGTATATCATTATATTCTGTACATTACCAGACATATGTATATCGTTATATTCTGTATATTACCAGACATATGTATATCGTTATATTCTATACATCACTAGACATATGTATATCGTTATGCTCTATACATTACCAGATATATGTATATCGTTGTATTATATACATTACCAGACCCATGTCTATCGTTATATTCTATACATTACCAGACCCATGTCTATCGTTATAATTTGTACATTACGAGACCCATGTCTATCGTTATAATCTATACATTACGAGACCCATGTCTATCGTTATATTCTATACATTACGAGACCCATGTCTATCGTTATAATTTTTACATTACGAGACCCATGTCTATCGTTATAATCTATACATTACGAGACCCATGTCTATCGTTATAATTTTTACATTACGAGACCCATGTCTATCGTTATATTCTATACATTACGAGACCCATGTCTATCATTATAATCTGTACATTACCGAACATTTATGTATCGTTACTTACGTTCACTTAGTGATATACTTTCAATTGTGTTGCTTGTTTTATAATTTACGAACAAAGCTTCGCAAACATTATCTCCATATAATCGTATAATTTTAATTTATAGACTTGAAGTATAGGAGCTAGTTTGTCAACATCATCCACTGCCATTTCTAGGGTTCGTATTAATGGATTTCTATAGAAAATAATACCTTTTTCATCGTGATAATGCATTATGGTACTTTGAGCTGTATCAAACAGAATACCCTTGAGATAACGCCTGAAAAACGGATCACAAAATAATGAGGCGCTAAACCATAAGCAAATCAAGCGCAAATATATATGCAGTAGGTGGTATCAGCACAGGACAGTTGAACACACTTATATAAAGACGTAAAACCACCTATACAGCGTCCAATCACACGCAGGATTGGTACTCAACTGTCAAATTATGCAACTTTTGTCAACACATCCCAAAACCCTCTCACAAAGGGAATTACACGTATTCCAACAAACTATGCACAAGTTGATATAGCCAGTTCTTATTTTGTAAGGAACTTCAACGACTCTGAAAAGACAAAGAGTGATTTTCTACTGACCACAAGATGACAAAATCTCTTTCCAACATGGTACAAGATAATTTTCTTTGGTGTTTATAGTTATTGCAGGTATCTCATATAAAGGAAAATTTACATGTCACAAGTTCTTGGATAATACAGCAACAATGAACTCGTAAGCTCTAGCTACTTGCAGAATTACGGTGAAAGTGTAATTTGATTACTGTTAGCAGTACAGCAAAACCGAACCCTGGCTAGTATTAACAGCATAAGGAAAGTGAACTCTAGTTGCTGATGGCAGTACAGTAAATTGAACTTTGGTTACGATTAGCAGTATAACAAATGTGAATTTTGGTTACTATTAGCAATACAGTATGAGTGAATTATGACTACTCAGGATAACGCGTCATATCACACTTCTACGAGAGGCTCGGCATGGCCAGATGGTTAAGGCACTCGACTCGTAATCCAACGGTCGCGGATTCGAATCCCCGTCATACCAAACTCCTTCAGATGTGGGTCGTTATAATGTCACGATCAGTCACACTATTTGTTGATAAAAGAGTAGCCCAAGAGTTGGTGATGGGTGATGATGACTAGTTACGTTCCCTCTAGTCTTACACTGCTAAATTATGGACGGCTAGTACACGTAGCTTTCTGTAGCTTTGCGCGAAATAAAAAAAACAAACGCTTCTACGACTATATCAGGACATATAACGCTTCCAAGACTGCATCAGAATAACGTGTCATGTCACACCTTTAAGACTACATCAGGATACGTGTCAAAGTCACACGTTTGAGACTATAACAGTGTTTCTACAAAACACATGGATTAAACCGATGTTCATGTTATTCCAATATCCAACACACCTGTAATGTAGTTTAATTGCCGCCTGAAAGGTAATTTATTGCTTACTCATGAACATCTTTGTGTTTAGTTAATTGAAGTCTAGTTTTTGATGCGACATCTAGGTACTATGAAGGATCTCTAGAACATTTTTCAAAGAAAAAATTGTGATAAAAGAAATTGTTTTGAAATTCCCGCAAAGCTACACGAGGGCTATCTGCCGTAGCCGTCCTTAATTTAGTAGTGTAAGACTAGAGGGGAAGGCACCAATCATCACCACCCACCGCCAACTCTTGGGCTACTCTTTTACCAACGAATAGTGGGAATGACCATTACATTGCAACGCCCCTACGGCTGAAAGAGCGAGCATGTTTGGTGCGACCGAAATTCGAACCCCCGACCCTCAGATTACGAGTAGAACTCCTTAATCCACCTGGACATACCGGGCAATATAAGAAATAGCAAGTTTCCTTAGTTACCAGAAATAGTACGATTAACAACGGAGGAAAAAGTTCCAAATATAGCACGTGACATCGTTCTGATAAAGTATGGCTGACTCACTATACAGACATCCTAAGTTCGAAAAGTATGTTTTATTTGTTTTTTTTTAATAAAGAGTAGGTACCATACCACCATACCAATCCATCGACAGGTAAAAATGGTGTAAGTATATTTTCTGTGATCGTTGGAAACACTTTAATGTAAAGACATAATGTTTAAAAGAACAATATTTACATAGGACGATGAACGTGCTTTGAAATAAATAACAAAAAAGTGAGTTCCTGTTTAATTACTTCTGACTACGTTTAGTCCATTTCTATAATTACTGTAACTATTGATAATATCAATTGATTTCTTTTTTTGTTTAAGCCTAGTTTACTGCTACTTAAATCCAAGTGTTATTTGTTTAACTTCATTTGACTCGTATGTATTTGCTATTTGCTTGATTTAAGTTCATTTAAGTTTTTTACTGCTTGTTTATTAGTCCAATCTGGTACAAGATGGTAAGGCAATTGTTGTACTTTAGCCCCATGAGATTATTTACTACCTGTTCTACCATGAAACAGTTTGTTGATCCTGAGCACAAGTTACCACCGTCAGTTCAACCTTCTCTGATCTGTAGAATGACAAACAAAATACACATTGACACTCAATAGGAGTATACACGAATTATTCAGCTCATTTATTCAAAAATAAAGCTGGAAAATAAGCAGAAATAAAGTATGTCAGTTTGAGAAAATGGAAATTGAGTTAGCTCAGACTCAATATATTTATATATATATAAATATTTCGTTTTGTCTTATAGATAGACATTATATTATCTTTGACATAGCTCCCTCTAAACCATACATATTGAAAGTTTATTTTTAGTTTTAACATTTCATTCTCGATTAGTTAATTCGTTCCCCACGTGTGTCTTTCTTAGCTTTTATACACACAAATAACATCATACTCAAGGTCATAGCACAAGGTCGAACAGTCTTTATGAATGACGATGACTGTCACGAGGAGACTTCAGCATCATAATAATTAGTCATAAAACGAGAAATAGATTTCGGTACCAGTCGTTCAGCACGTGAGAATGTATTCCACCTCATTAGGACTTATTTTATTTCATTTTGAAATACTCTTTCTCTTAGTTGTACCTGAGCTGACTGGGGACACAAGATACCGGAAGGTTGAAAACTATTAATAAAAAATATAAAAAAAGAATGTTTTATTTTTACTGGCGTACATCATAATTTATTGAACTTGTGGGAATACTGTTCTTTGTTGTAGGATTAAAGTTAAATTGTGTGTTAAGACTTACCACATAAATCTTTCTTCAACAGGTACACACAGAAAGGGTAACTATCTAAATATTAATCTATGTTTTTACACACACACGTACACATTGTTATCTAAATCTTTTATTTTCAAATTCTTTCGTGTTTCTTAGTTGAACAAACATTATATTTGTACGGCTGGCTCATTCCAACTTTTACTATTGTCGTCCTTTCGTTCTTGACACAATAACGTTTATGACGAAAACCTACAGGAATAAACACGAGATTATTGCAGGTATAAATTTATTTTCGTAGATTTTGAAATCATAGATATTTTTTTTTGTAAATTAATAAGATTTAGAAAAAAGGAAAGTAAAACCTTTTTATGTGCTTTGGAAACAAAACAAACGTAAGTAAAATCGAATGTAGAACATATCACTTCTTCACATTGTTGATTGTGAGTATTTTCAAAGAACATGCGATTATTTACTTAGTTTGGTTGTATTGTTTTCAGCACTGATAGAACAAACACTTGCCCTCATGTAGCTTTGCGCGAAATTAAAAAAACCAAAAAACCAACCTATGGAATAGTAAATATGATGATCATTCATGTAAAAACCGTGTGCCAAAGTTAACCTGTTTAGACGAAATTCTATTGCTGTATTAAATGTAAACTCGACCATAAATGTAAACATCTCAACACAGATGACAACCTAGAGCACCTGAATAAGAGAATTAACAAAATATTGTATGAAACTACCATTTCAAACTGTTCCAGTAAATGCTGAGCTTTATTAACACTGGAATCAATATATTCAAGATCCAAGAAACAACGTTTTTAGCAGCGCCATATTGGCTCACAGAATCGTTCTGATTTTTTCAAGTATAAAAGGTTTCAGTTCATAGCTCTGTCATCTCTTGGCCGATTTGAGATCTAATTGTAGTTTTGAACTCAAGAGGTTAAACTTTTTTGAGTGATGTGTTTGACCACATCCGAAGTCTCAGAGATTAATTTACTTTAATTCCACCTAAAAACATTCAAGTGTCGTTGGTATTAAGAATTTCTTCTTATTTTGTTTCCAAGAGAAAAAAGTAAAAAAAAGTTTACTTCTTTTTACTTGAAATCTCTCTTTACCTCTCTTCATCTTGACCAATTTTTTTTAATGGTAAATCCATAGTTATCACATCTATGCATCGACTGCATTTACCACATTTGAAACATTTTTACTGTGCGTTTTGAAGTAATAGGATACATGAGATATATTTTAACTTTCTACATGTGTTTCATACTTCTTAAAACAGGAAATGACACAAGCAAAACTGATCGACTTTTGTCCAGAAAATAAAAATATAAGTCAAAAGTCAGAATATAGACAAAGAACTTCTAATACCTCCTCTGTGAAAACTGTTTACAATTTTATCTTCACAAAATGGAAGCCCTAAACTACAACTATCGTTCTCGCTACTTTTCGGTACATCTAAAAAGAAAAAATCGGATATTGCATATTCAAATTTCTCACCAATCTGGAACTGGTTAAATTACGAATTTACGGTTAAAAATAAGTAATTGTACTTTCATGTTATTTCTGACTATACACGCTGATGAAAAAACACACACACCCATTGTTATTAATATTTTGTTATTTTTAAATATCTTATTTATTGCAAGGTTTCAGATATACTATACTGTTACCGGTAAATAATCTTGAAAGTGTTTTCTGTCAAGTTTAATATTTTATTCATTAAATGTATTACAAAACACACACAAAGTTATCAACTTGATTTCTATTTCACTTCATTTCTATAATAAAAACTCTTTTAGAAACCTCAACAACAACGAGAAAGTTAAAGCAGTACATTTAAGTGTTAAATGTTGGTAATATGTACTCGGCCTTCTCTACCGCTAGGGAACAAGATCAAATTTCTAAAGAAACAAATAGACGTAGAGTTATGTATCTGCATTTTACATGAATTGTCTGTTTAAAATAATGATGTAATTAATGGGTGTGCAAATCACCAGAAATACATCTGTTTGTATGTGTGCAGGAATAACGAAGTTTCGTTAAAGATATTTTAGTCTATTTTTATTTCTAAAATACATACACGTAACATCGACTTCAAACGACAGTTCTATCGCGCGTGGTTTAAAAACACCAGTCTAGTAACAGTAACGATATGTTCATCACGCAATTCATAAGAATATCTTTCGATCATTTCCCGTAAAATCTTATCTTGTTTATTAACAGTAATTATAAGTTAATCATGCAATTCACAAGAATATATTTAGATCAGTTTCTGTAAAATCTTTTGTTATGCTCCTGTAAAAATGATCCCAACCTTGTCCAGCAAGATTTTTTCTATCACTGTGCATACCGTATAAAACTGTCGATCGGATCCACTTTCTATACTTATATTATTCAGAGAAGTCCATTTGTAAGGAAGAGATTTCACAATAACAACATAACCTCAAGAGAAGAAAAAGTAAAAAAATCCTGCAACATTTCAGAGATGCTTGGAATTTTGCGTGAAATAGCCTAATGGAATGCTATCTATGGGATAACAAACATGCGACAAGTTTCTGTGTTTCAAGAGGAAAGCCTTCTTCAGATTCCCAGTAAGGTCTGTGGCATATTGAGCACGTTGTCTCCTAGGCTCTAGAACGGTTTCTGACTTTCAGGTATGATGAGAGAGGCTAATGTTGCCATCCCTGGAATTTCTCTCGGTTTTCTTTATTGTCTCGATACGTGTAGTCTATTAAAGACTCGACAAACAACTAGATGTTTCAGTGCTCCATCTCGCATAAGCTTAATGAACTTCGTGCTTTAAACTAGAGACAAATGTGTATGTTGATAATTTCAGCTTTTCTTTCACATCTTATATTTTAGCCAGGTGAGAGAAGGTGGCTAAATTGTTAGTAACGATTCTGTTTAACAGTCAACAATGAATATACAGAAAATCATAAACTAATGACTCATCCATCTGTGTAACACATAATGAACGCTGACAGTTGCTAATTGTTGTTTATTTTATGAGAAATGAGCAAAACATTACCTACTAGTTTCTTCGAAATAACAACTTACCACTTCTTTCTAACATTCGCTTTATAGTAAAAATTGACCACAAACAAAAACAGTCATCGCCTATTCATTACTTTGTAGGATAAACCAGCCTATAATGTTAATTGTTTACGTTTACATGATGGCATAAATTGGCCTTCAGAAAATATTCCCTAATGACTTTGTAAAATAAACGTACTGCGTTATTTATTGTTTTTAGATGGTGGTAGGAATTGGCCTATACAATTCGTTATTTATAACTTATAGCATAAGTTAACCCATAGCGTTTATTTATATATATATGTATTCTTATTAATAAACCTGGACTATAATATTTATTGCCTTTTTTTTTTTTAATTTCTTCGAAAGAAAAATTGTCCATAGAACAATTACAATCTATAGTGTTTTTTTTTTGTGAAACAGGAACTGATCAACAATATTAATTTCTTATGTTTACAAGATAATAGAAACTGATTTGTGGATTGCATTCGTTATAATACAAATAACCCATTGCATTTAGTTACTACGTTCAGTTTGAAAAGAAAGAAAATAACAATGCAAACCGGCTAGTAGCATTCGTTATTTGTTTTATAAATGAAGAAAAATACTTAACAGTTGCAGAATTTCCAATAAAAATTCTATTCCCACAAAATTAGCGGAACGGTAGAAAGCGTCTTGTTTGGAAAGCAGCTGCAGGAGCGAAACTCGCGCACTAGTGAGTGCACACTCTTCATCAGATTTAACCTTCACTCATAAGTTTCACATGTGGAATTAATTTAAAATTAAAATTAGGAGCAGATGCGAGGATATACCATCCCACGACGACCCACACCTAAACTATCATTCATTGTCTCAAGCTTGTTGGTGGTGGCGAAGGGAGAGCAAAGGATAATTTATCCTAATGAAACTGGGAAATTGAAGTTAAATAGTTTATTAAAACCGGTCCACTGTGGGTTAAGAATTGTGCTTTTTTTCCTTTAAGTGGAGATTTCAGACGCCATATGGTGAAAAGCTTTTGTCAACAATGAGTAACACCACATTAGAACAATAGCAAAATCCTGCTAATTAAAAGTACATAAGCTGGAATTCTCCCACTTGTTTCCAAAAAAAACATCTCACTTACACTATGTGCTCACCTTATATATGTGGGTTCGCCTGTGAGAAATTACAAATATTGTTACACCAGAACTTTAATTTCAGATTCTGGATGCAACCAGTTCTCTAGTTCGTGAGTAGGTATCAGAGTTACGAGATTTCAAGTAACGTGTTTACGACTTGATGTGCTTCTATGTAATGATACGTTTGAAAACCTAGACTCATGAACAGATGAATAATACCAGTGTGTCTGGTTAACATCGTTTTTTATAACTGTGTCCTAACGACCTAATGTAAACTTCTCAACCGAAACGGAACTCGTCTTTCCAAATCACTTATTATATATATTTATATATACTGAATTTTCGCTTTCTGTTTTCGAATCTGGCCTGATTGAAAAGAGTATCTCACTGATCCTGAGATTACGAGTCGAGCACCTTGACCATCTGGCCATGCCGGACCAAGATAAAAATGAACCCTAGAAAAACATAGATGAGTAACTCATCAGCAGTAGATGACCGATTGCCCATTCAAAACTGTATCTTAGTAGAAACTTAAAATATACAAGACTTATTTTACTATTCAAAAACATGTGTTAGTGTATGAAACTGGTAACTACAGAAGCATAAGACCTATTTTGACATTCAAGATTGTATCTTTATAGTAGGATACCCGTTTACAGGAATGTATGGCCCATTCACCCATTAAAAACTGTATCCTAGTAACAAAACTATCTATGGATGTATAACACCCATTTCTCTACTTCTACATACTCATTAGTTTCCTAATTATAGAGAAATGGGTATTATACATCCGCAGATAGTTTTGTTACAAGGATACAGTTTTGAATGGGTGAATGGGCCATACATTCCCGTAAACGGGTATCCTACTATAAAGATACAATCTTGAATGTCATAATAGGTCTTATGCTTCTGTAGTTACCAGTTTCATACACTAACACATGTTTTTGAATAGTAAAATAAGTCTTGTATATTTTAAGTTTCTACTAAGATACAGTTTTGAATGGGCAAGTCGGTCATCTACTGCTGATGATTTGCTCATCTGTCTTTTTCTAGGGTTCATTTTTTACCTTGGTCCGGCATGGCCAAGTGGTTAAGTTGCTCGACTCGTAATCTCAGGATCGCTGGTTCGAATCCCCGTCACACCAAAGATGCTTGCTCTTTCAGCCGTGGAGGCTATATATAATGTGACGGTCAATCCCTCTATTTGTTGGTAGAAGAGTAGCCCAAGAATTAGTAGTGATGAGTAACTGCCTTCCCTCCAGTTTTACATTAGGAATGTCTAACGCAGATAGCCCTCGAGTGGACCAAAATGTTGTGTTTGTTTTCTATTTTAGTAACTTTTACAACTAGAATGCAAGAACTGATGAGTCGTTGATATATCTGTTATTCGACTGATTTTTCCTGTTAAAACACAACAACACGTGAATGCATAGCACATGTTAACTTAGCAAGACGAAAGAATTTTCTGCTCTTTGAACTTGAATGATAGCTTCTTTTACGTTGTGAAGTCGCTCTCTGTTACAGGTTTGAAGACCGTTTCGCCCCCGAAGTGCCTGGATACGACAGTATAATCGAGATAAGAAGTACAACGATAAGCATCGCGCGCATTTTTTTGCAATCGTTCTTCGTTTAATTGGCGCTATTTCTTGCAGAACGTGATCTAATGTGTTCTCTGTTCTAAAACTACAGGAGTCGGCTTTGGCTTTGAAGTTGTACAGCCCTCTTACACTACGAACGGGAAACAAACCTTAAACAGGAGAAGCAAACAAGGGATCTGGTAAGGGCGAGCTCTCCTAGCTCAAATTACCTTAGACTCGTTGTGTCCCCGGCGTGGTGAGCATCAGTAGCCGGAAACGGAGCTCACTAATGACGGCCAAGAATTCCACCTCTTTTCGGCGCCGCTGCTCGAGTTAATGTGCGTGGAATTTTTCTCTATCCTTGCGCGCCACGCTCTTGTCAGAAGTGACGGTTTTGTAAGAGTTTGTGTATTTCTCCGGTACGTCTTAACTATCATCACCGCTTTTCTCCTATACTGCTCAACGTTTCCTTTGGCGACTTATCCTTTATCGCAACACAACATAAGCGCTTTCTGTGCTTTATCTTGTTTTCTACTTTAACCCTTCACTCTAAGCTAAAAGCGATAACACATTCTGGCACTAACAGTGTTGAATCTTTGACGCTTTGATCGCCCCGATTCCCTCCTGAGCTTCATAATAGGGTCTTTCAAAGCACACGGCTATCACAAAAATCGTAACACCAGAGGCTCAAACTGGCAGTTGTTCATTCTGTTTACGGTAACCAGAGATTTCCTTATCAGAGGTAAGTAATATAACATTAATTAGTGACAACCTTCTGTAAAGACGGGCAATAGATAAGAAGAACTCTTTTCTTGAAACATAGACCCATGTGAAAAAAAAAAAAAATCTTCGGCGTTTAGGGTTAGCAACAATCACAAGTTTCATCACAAGTGTTATCACTGAATTGTTCAGTTACATCCTCGACCTCTACAAACGTATTACCGTTTAAAAGTGAGAGCTGTACATGTTGAAACTCTGATAAAAAAAACATGATAAAAACGTGTGCAGTATTAAAGGCCACATCGTCTGCTGTTCTTGCGTCGTTTTTTTTCTTTTCTTTCTTTTTGACTTGCAGAACTTTAAATTAAGATTTTTACAATTTTTGACGCTTTCGCACTGAAGATTATTAATTTTAAAAGAAAATGTAGAGGGCGAAGAAAAATTATATATGTTTATGGATCTCAGAAGGAAAATATACGATAAAAAATATCATGCAGCCAGACATTTTAGAAATTCTTCTTGCCAAAAGGAAATTCTTTTCATCGTTTCTTACCCACATGCATTCAAAAATTGCAGACTTGTCACCGACTAAAATACACACGATCAATCGAATCATTAGAAGAGAGAGGAAGGGGGGTTAAAAATAGACACGTGTTCAAAATTTATCGTTAGGTAGAATTTAGGTTTACTCGTTAATAGATGTTTTAATCTTGTTTTTTGTCTTCCCCCCGTTTTATTATGTAACGTACATGAATGGAAACTGAGAACATAAAGGTTAATTTATCGATGATGTCGTATTTAGGCCTAGAGGGATATTGAATATAACTGTAAGGGTAGGATTAGTGTACATTAATCTGCCAATACAGTCTTCGCGTATTATTCTTGTAACATTCAATAAAACATTCTTGAAAGATAAGATTAATAGGATTTTTTTTTTGTATTTGTTGAAACAGCTGAACTTATTTAGTGGACTGTGTGGAAATATGTAAACAGTTACTATTAAACAGTAGTAGTGAAAATGAAATAGAGCAGATACTGTTTATATGTGACAACACGTGTTTGTATAATTTTCATGGCTGTTTTAAAGAACTATTTATACCATTGAAACATTATAAGTGGCTAAAAATACTTCGGTTGACAGTGCTTTCCAAGTTTACGTCAAATCAATTAATTTCTTTGCAGAATTCAGAGCACAATCATTTGTCGGTATAATGTTACGTTTTTTAACAAGTTCATGTGTGGTACGTTACCCACGTGTATAAGAAATGTAAGTTGTACAAGTACAAAACCGGAATAAAAGATCAAACATCATGCTTTATTTAGCTCTATACAAGTCTATTTTAAACACTGTTACAAACGGAACGCTTTAACAACCGCGGTTTAAAAAACCTGGTATGTTAGAAATAAATGGAGGGCATCTTTAAACAATGTAAGTAAGGCTTTTCTGTTATATATCGGGTTCATCTCTCATCACTTGCTGATGCCTATCGCTCGTATAGTTACCATAAACGTCTTCACACCAAATTCTTGGCTTATCCCAACTCATTCGTATTGTACACACATACCACTTTAGAACCATCTAATTTTCTGTCTCCGACTAATTTTTTCTTTACAAATGTTTTTGTATTTCTCATTCGTCTCTGAACAACACAAAAGTACGTCCGTGGCTTCACGGTGTATTAGACCCTAAACTTCATTCAGTGGTATAAATACGTTCCTAAATCTAGATGACGAAAACAGCTTTGAACTGAATAATGAGGTTACCTATCTTGATTTGGTGTTCTGCAGCGCTTGGGCTTAAACATGAAATTTTACAAGAGCAGCAGTTACTTTTATCATTGGCCATACGATTACTTTACCCAATCCACTTCTCGTGTTTAGCCATGTTCGTAGACAATTCTAATGAAATGATTCAGAATACAAAAGTGGCATATCTTATAGTATGCTTGTTGTAACAACCCAAATATGTGAAACCATGTGACAATCCTTCCTACCGTTATTAAAAATACACTCGTGTAATCGTATGGCATTTTTTATTGTTACTGAACGAGCCAAGTGCGTAAAATCGTATGGTAATTTTTTATTGCTTCCCATTGACACAGCGGTAAATCTGAAGACGTATTAACGCTAAAAATCGGGCTTCACTATCGGCGGCTGGGACTGCGCATACAACCATTGTGTAACTTTGCGTTTAACTACAAACAATCTTTTTATTTTAGGAAAAACAACCGAGTGTGTGAAATAATGTGGTAGTCTTATTGTTGTTAAAAAAAACAAATATGCGAAATATTGTGTTGATATCATTGTTACACAAATCAAATGTTTTAAATCTTGTGGTAACCTAATTATTTTCATGATCTATTTTTGAATTTCGCTCACAGATACACGAGGAATATCTGCGCTAGCCGTCCCTAATTTAGGAGTTTAAGACTAGAGGGAAGACAGCTAGTCATCATCACCCACCGCCAACTCTTGGGCTACTCTTTAACCAACGAATAGTGGGATTGACCGTCACATTATAACGCCCTCACGGCTGAAAGAGCGAGCATGTTTGGTGCGACGGGGATTCGAACCTGCGACCCTCGGATTACGAGTCGAAAGCCTTAACCCACTTGGCCATGCCGGGCCGTTATCTTAAAAAAAACAAATCGAATGTTTATATAGTAATTTTCGTATTGTTATTTAACAAAGTGGTATTATCTTGTGGTAATATTCTTATTGTTATTTAACAAAGTGGTATTATCTTGTGGTAATATTCTTATTGTTATTGAACAAACTGGTATTATCTTGTGGCAATATTCTGTTTGTTACTGAACAAAGTGGTATTATATTGTGGCAATATTCTGTTTGTTACTGAACAAAGTGGTATTATCTTGTGGTAATATCCTTACTGTTATTGAACAAATTAAATTGTATCAAATCATGTGGTAATCTCGTTATTGTTAACAGACATGTCAAATGCTTTAAGTAGGGTCATAATCTTGTTATTTCAATGAAAACTTATAGAATTATGTGGTAATCTTCTTATATATGTTTAAAAGAAAAACACGTGTGTGTGAAATTCGTTAACATTGTTGTTTTGATAAAACCAAACCAAATTTATGAACTCAAATGATAACTAAATGTGTGAATTCGTCACAATACTCAATATACTCAAATGTATCAAATTATGATACTGTCATTCTATTAAAATATAATACAGCTGTGGGTTTATCGTCACATATAATAGGGTATGCGTGTGGTTTTTTTTTCTTGGGAAAGCCACATCGGGCTATCTGCGGAGTCCATCGAGGGGAACCGACCCCCTGATTTTAGGGTTGTAAATCCATAGACTTACCGCTGTACGAGCGGGGGACACGCATATAATACTAATATGAAGTGAAAAAAACTGAAAACATTTGCTAACACTTAACGAAAACTTAATTACGACAATAATAGTTCTGATTTAATTTTCGTTGAATTCATATGCAAAACTAAAATTATTTTTGTGTCTCCAATTTCTTTTCTTGCCCCATTTTTGCCGCAATTTCAAATGTATAATTTGTTTTTGAATTGGTGCAAGCTAAGAGTGCACCCATTATTATAATTGATATCTAATTAATTGTATTGTAACTCTGGAGAAATAACCTACAAACAGTGTATTACATAATGTATGAACAGTTTTATTCTCACTGGAAACGGGATGTTCGAATTCTCGTCACATCAAACATGCTCGCCCTTTCAGTCGTGGGGACGTAACATGTGACGGTCAATCCCACTATTCGTTGGTAAAAGAGTAGCCCAAGAGTTGGCGGTGGGTGGTGATGACTAGCTAACTATTTTCTCTCTAGTCTTACAATGTTAAATTAGGGACAGCTAGCGCAGATAGCTCTTGTGTAGCTTTGCGCGAAATTCAAAACAAACCAAACCTTACGTTTTATTTTTTCTTCATATTTATAACTATATTTTAATCAATTACAATTTGAAATGCATATTTTTTGTTGATTCTCTATCTCATATCTGATTATTTACAAAGTTACCGAAATATTTCAGTTAGCTAATAGTTTTTTTATTAAGTATGTAATAATTGACTAGTGGTATACGTAGTGCAAGAAAGACATTCCATTTTTAACTACAATAAAAAGTTTACTTATCTTTCCAGAAGACTATCTGAAGAGATATAGAAGTTGTTGTTGTGTTGTTACAAAGCACATGGCTACAGTAACAACACGGGTATCGAAATTCGGTTTCTAGCATTTAAATCCGTAAACACACCTCTGTGCTACTTAGAGGCAAAACCGTCTCTTATCCTAGTCAACAAAGTATTGTAAGGTAGAATTTTTGTGATTCGAGATAGAAAATAAAAGTGTAGTTTTAGTTTTACCAGTCTGAAGTGGAGTTTTATCAGCTTTTTCGTTTGTTTTTAAAAATACGACTCCGTTGGTTCTAAGTCAAATTTATAAATTTATAAAATTACAATATTTTTAGACACACTAACGCGAGTAAAATAACATATTGTACTGATTATTGAAGTGAATGTTCTTCGCTATATCTTGAATAGTAAAAGTTTGATAAAACATTTTGTGAAAAGAAGTTGTTAAAACATTCTGCAAATCATTGCTGTTTGTATTTTAAGTCACATGTTTGTCAATTGTCTTTCTTATAAATAAATACTTTATAAGTTCTTACCTCTAATTCTATTACTCGTTTGGGTAAGTGTTAAAAAAATGAATATCTCTCTTAAATTTCGGAAGGCTTAAGACGCTAATAACTTATTTTGTAGTTTCGTTCTTAACAAGTAAACAAATTATGTTAGTGAAAAGCAAGAGAACAAAAATATAGATTTTGTTTGTTTGATTATGAGTTTCGTGCAAAGCTAAGCGAAGTCTATCTGTGAACACCATCTCTAATTTTCACGTGGTAGACTAGGGTTTGGATTATGGTGAATTAAAATAGGTAATGTGTTTAGGCAGAATGTGAGTTTCCAGAGAGCACATAATCGTCAATTGAAATTAAGTCATATTATTAATGGTTTGAAAGATAAAATTTAATTAAAGGATAAATGTGGCATACACGTATACAATTTCATATACTTTTGGTCTTACTTGCAAATGACAGACAAATATGAACTTAAAATTTAGAATAATAAAAAAACAGCATCACAAGTGATGGAAAAATTAAAAATGGATGAATCGGCTTTGGAAAAACTTGTGGCGAATTCTACACGGTATTAACTGGGATAATGTAAAAATACTTGAACAAGTAACGGATAAAGATAAACTAAATATAAAGGAATTATATTGTTTTATTGTTAAAAACAAAATGAATATTAATAGAGAATTAGGTCCAGGAGTAAATATTTTTTAATCGTTGTTGTAGATGGCACCACTATAAAAACATGTTTATAGTGCTCGTACTCAGGTTTATATGAAACTTCATGTGTACTTCGTGATTTATTCTTCTGCATATGGTGGAATTATTTCTACCGAAACGTGTAGAGTTTTTAACGTTTTTTAACTTATATATTTTGTAAACTTTACAAATAAATTACTGTGTAAATAAAAACGTTGACGCCTCGTTTGATTAATTTCATTTAAATCACTTGGACTACTATTTACCAACGAACAATGGGACTGATCGTCAATAATAACGTCCATGTGGCTGAAAGGGCTAGCATGTTTGTTTGTAGGCGAATCATATCATTCTATGACACACAGATTGCGAGTCGAGTGCTCTAGTCGCCGGGCTATTCGGGCCAAAAAGATTGTTAAACCAAACTTAAAGATCTAAACGATAAAATGTTAGCGCTTCAGACAGCCATCTTTTACTGAGACTGTCCTTCGAAGTGTGTGAGCTCCTCTTGATATCTTAACATAGCAGTTCGACATGTTCTGAGTTAAATATAATCTTTCTTTTGACTTTTCAAACAGTTTAAATCTTACGCTGTTATTTTTGTTATGATATGAAATGGGTTTTATATAACTTTATGTTGTTTGTTGAACGTGCTTTAAGTTCCGCTGTTATTAATAAAACAAAGATTGACCTTCAGCTGCTCGTCTGTCTTACATACTGCTACGAAGATAAAAGAAAAAAATATGGTGGAATAGAGACATTAAAGTCTTTGCGAATGTTTTTAACACCACACTGATGAGAAATATATTTTATAGTAACATGTGCGTATTTCTAACGTTCTTATCTTTGTTCATTATAACCGTGTGCTACAATGGGTGTAAACACGAGTTATATTCTTTAAAACGAATAGTAATAATAATATATTAAACCTATTTTTGTTAGGTCACAAACAGATAAGTTTGTTTGTTTTGAATTTCGGGCAAAGTTACACGAGGGCTATCTGCGTTAGTCGTCCCTAATTTAGCAGTGTAAGACTCAAAGGAAGGAAGCTCTTCATTACTACCTACCGTCACCTCTTGGGCTATTCTTTTTACCAAGGAATAGTGGGATTGACGATAACATTATAACTCCCCCACGGCTGAAAGAGCGAGCATGTTTTATGTGACGACGATTCGAACCCGCGACCCTCAGATTACGAGTCGAGTACCTTAACCACCTAGATAAGTAAAAAAAACCCAACAAACACTAAATGTCTTAGAAACATTGCGATCACATTAGGGACGGTTAGCACAGATAGTCCTCGAGTAGTTTTGTGCGAAATTCAAAACAAACTAACTAAACAACTAACACAGATGTTCACAATTAAACAACGAAATATTTCAAATCCATTTTTTGTTAGAACTTATATATACTTTCGTTAAAAAAAGCAAAAACATCATATTCCATTTATAGAAATATATTACGTAATGTTTGGAGAAGGAAATAATTTCTTATTAGGGACTTGTACTCTAGCGAACCGATGCTTTAATAATAGAACAATTATGTTTTTCCTGTTTTTGTTAAACAGACAAAAAATCATTGAATAATTTAAAAACTGTAATATTTGAAATGTCGAACACGTTGACAACTGATCTTCTCAAGATTACAGAAGATATTACGTTTCGGTTTGTAAGTACATTTATGGACGAAAGTTTTACATTAGTTTAAAAAAAATCAAGACACTTTTTCGTCGTAATGTCCATAAAATATCATTTTACTAACTTAATTATTATTTTATTTGTTCATGCGTTGAACTACTCGCGTACTTTCAACTATATGCGTACTTTCTTTCAAATCTTAAGTTACACTTCCTCAGCTCTGTCGTTGGTCTGAATACAAAGAATAAAAAAACCTTCAAACTGCAAAAAGTTGAGACACGAAAGAATTAAAAGAGATGGGGTGATGGTAAGAGGGTAGTAGGAAGCAGCGGAAAGAACCTATTATTAAAGTGAAGGCGATTAAAAGAGCCAAGATTTAGCATTCGGCGCGCGTTTCATGATTGCCCTCAAACGCCAAGTTGCCACTTCTCGTAAGTCAACGGCTCTAAGTATTTCTCATGGCAGACTTTGATACTGTTACAGATAACCCGTTGTTTTATCTTTAACCCATGCAACTTGTTCTCAGTCTGATTCAGCTATTGAGTTCCGATTAGAGCAACCTATGGCTTTAGAGCAAAACTAAAAATAAGCTATTTAGATATATTTTTTTAGAAAAACTTTACTAGTTATAAAGGTTAGAATGCATTGTTCCATCAGAAGTACCTTCGCTATTCACATTTTCATCACCACGATGTGCCGTCTTCCTTAGGAAGGTTGGTTGTCACAATCCTACACATCTGCCTGTGATGTGATTTTCTCACCAGGTCTTCACATATTGTTATCTCAGTCCACCCTTTAATATTTGTTACCCCCTCTGTTGCTAGGAATCACTGGATGTTATCTCTTAATATGGCCAAATTATCCTACTTTCTTCTTCTTGATGGTTGATACAACATCTTTTCACACTTATCATACTGAGAACCTCTTCATTTGTCTCCTTGTCTGTCCAGGATATTTTTACCATCTTTCTGCACACCTAAATCTCAAATGCTTTTAGTCTATTAATCAATGCTTGTCCACGTTTTACAGCCATATACCACAGCTGACCATATATAGCACTTTATGATTATTTTTCTTGTTTGTACACTTATGTTTCCAGAAGTCAAACTTGTTTTCATACTATTAAAGGCACTTCTTGCCACTTTAGTTCTCTTCACTATTTCAGCTTCACCTGTTATGATCTGGCTCAAGTATGTGAAATTCTCTACATGTATGTATTTTTCTTCTATTTTTATCTGAACTTCTGTGTTATTATCATATATCATATTATTAGGATACTCTTTGTCTTCTTAGCATTCATTCTTCATCCTATATCTCCTTTCTATGTTATTATTCAAAATATCTTGTAAGTCTCGTTCTGTTTCAACCATTACTACAGAGTCATAAGTATATCTTAAACTGTTTATCACCATGTCACCAATCTTAATAGACGGCCCGGCATCGCCAAGCGTGTTAAGGCGTGCGACTCGTAATCTGAGGGTTGCAGGTTCGCATCCCCGTCGTGCCAAACATGTTCGCCCTCCCAGCCCTGGGGGCGTTATAATGTGACCCTCAATTCCACTATTCGTTGATGGAACGAATTTTCAATGCTGCATGATATGTTTTCTGTCTATAAATTATATACATATAAGGAGAGGACACATCCTTAACGTGCTCCTTTTTAAATTTCTTTTTAGTGATAATCTCTCATAAGATTTTATGAAAGCTTCTTGATTCTAATACAAATCTTATATCAACAGCAAACCTCTGCCCTCTATACCTAGGCTTTTCGAATATTATATCAACTTTCATGGTTGACCGTGTCGAAAGCTTTTTCGTAATCAGTGCATCTTTTCCACTCTCTAAGTATTTTTCTGTTATTGTTCTTAAGTTAAAGAATCCTTTCAGTTTTCCTTATCGTGTGATAAATCCACATTGCACTTCATTTATGTTTTCTTCAGTTGTTCGTCGATTTCTCTGTAGTATGATATGATCTTTAATGTGACCTTCAATATGAGACTCATCAGACTTAGTGTCCTGTAATCGGAGTAGTTTGTGACTTCTGCTTTCTTTGGTACTCTGACAGATGCTAAATCATTCATAAGAGATTGAATTTTAACTTCACAACGACCCTTCCTTCTTGGTTGTCGATATTAAACGGATCTCCTCTCTTATCGTAATAGAGTTCATTCACGTATTGAACCCATCTGAATCACAGAGCATCTTTACATATCTGTTACATACACAGATATTTCCACTATTAAATCTTCTTTTAATCGCCATCTCTTTCACCTTTTCTTAGAATTTTATTGTCCAGGCTCTGTTCAGGACTCGCATCTTTTCACATTTCTTGTTACACCAGGTATCCTTAGCCTTTCTAACCTTTTTTTTTTTCTGATTTCTTTATTTATTTCTTTGTATCGTTTCGTTCCATTATGTCTTTTTCTGACTCGCATTGTGTGCAATATTTCATGTGTCATCCACGATTTTCTCTTAATGTTTTTCTTATTTGGAAGAATTTTCTTTGCAAACTCCGCCAGTTTTGAAAGATATCTATTTCTGTTCAATTATTTTGTTATAAGTAATTTGCGTGACTCCTTCGTTTTTGAGCACATAAAATTAGTTGCTTATTTCCGCTGAACATAGAGTTTTGTTTCGTATTCTCTTTGTTTCAGCTGATTCATGTCTAGTTTGTCATTTACATATCACTTTACTGGTTTCTTCAATTTCATCTTCATCTCGACCATGATTGGATTATGGTCAGAGACCACATCAGTTTCTGGATAAGTATGAACTTCTTTCATGCTATTTCTGGTTTACCAGGATGAAATATGTTTATTTTTTGTATATTTCTTCAAATCTCTCTCAACAGTACAGTCTGTAGTTTTGGTGTTGAAACTATGTGTTAGTAATCATCATGTTATGTTCTTCACAAAACTGCAGTAATCATCTTCCTCTGTAATTTCTACTATAAAGGCCATGTTTTCCCACAATATCTAGATGATCTTCATTCTTAACCTTGACATTGACGTCTCCTATAACTATAACAACTTCTCCACGCTTAACATGTTCCATAACTTAATTCAGTTCATCATAGAGTCTTTCCATTTTCTCGTCACTGTGAACACTTGTTGGTGCATATGTCTGAATTGACGTTAATATTAAAAGGCTGACCTTTTAATTTTGACATAATTACTCGTTCTGTTACTGGCCAATATCCCATCAATTTTTCAGCTATTATTTTCTTCGTCAGAATTCCTACCCCAATGAAATGTTTTTCTTCTGTGTAAATTAATATATGATCCCTATGGTTTTTTCTCACAAATAGCCAAGTACATCTTCATTCATGTGTTTCATTTCTTTTTTTCAGCTTCATACACAGTTTATACATTCCATGTATTTATTCGTAAGGTCTGGACCATGATTTTCCAACTTATCCCATCAAATGCCAGCCTTCCTGATGTATTTGGGCAATCATCGTCATTATTATGAGGTGTAATTTCCGTAATACTAGATTCTTCTTCGCTTTCACGTTAAGTGAGAGGTTTGATCGCAGAGGGCCTAACTTCACCTCTATTTCCACCAACATTTGTACATCTAAGGATCATGACTATCTGTGGGGTCATACTTGATGAGGCTCCATTCTCTTCCAAGGTAACTGACCACTAGTTCTTTTCATCAGGAGTGTGACCTCTTGGATGTGCTACCCTTCTGAACCGTTGACCATTTAACGTTCAGGTTCCTCCGTTTCTTCCGCCTCTCCAGTCCTCGTACACTTAAAGGGTAAAATTCTCTGTGCGATAGCTCAGTCCGTCGGTTTTACTAGTGGTTAAATGCTTAGGGCATAAAGTGAGGATTGTGTACAACGTTCACATCCAGGTTAATGCAGATGCAGCTCACAACGTAAAAAGGGACTACTCCCAATATCACCCAGTTTTAGAACATCTAATTACACAAAGCTACAAAAAGCTTGACAATTAGTAAAAGAAAAATCTTCTTACGGGTGTGATACAAAAATGTTTATTTATTTACCAAGCTAACTACTTGTCACATTGTATAAATATCTATCTATCTATGAATTTAATATCTATATTCAGCATATACAAAGTATTCATTTTTATATAAAAATATTTGCAGGTAAATAGACTTTAGAAAAAAAAACAATTACCTTCAATTAAAGCACATAAAATATACATTGTTATATGAACAAAATCTTCACATTTTTTAAAATTTTGAATAATGTTATTATACCGTCTTCTGACACTTCTTCACACATTTGACCTCAGCTCGTATTTTTTCCTTTGTAATCTATTTCAGTATATGACTTTAAAAATCTATTCAGACAAACATGGTCTATATGGTTATCCTTTTAGTTAAAGCAAATAAGATAGACCACTGTTTATACGAATGAACAGTAAAAGTTTCTTCTCCAAATGTCTGAAGCCGTACTTTTTAAATCAAATGATTGAAGATTATATACGTATAAATAGACATACACATACATATTATTACAAATTTTTGTTTATATATATATATACACATCTGATTCTATCAATATTTTTCATAAGATGAGATTCTGTATCCAGTGAGCAGAATAAACAATGTATAGGACATACATCCGGGTTATTTGTTACAAGGGAATGGTATTTTTCCAAGCGGAAGAGTCAAGCTTTCTGAAACACCAACACAACCTCTGCTCACCCTCTTTGAAAGGCTTCGTCACGAGCAGGAGGATGAGATTTATAAAAGGTTACTCGAATGAAGCAATATTGCATATATTGACATCGGACTCTTATTGCTTACTTCCAGTACACAATATACCCGAGTAAGCTCATGCTGATGAAATTATGTGCATCGTTAGGCGTACAAGAGGCCGATTATAGACCAGGGAAACGCCCCCTCTGCACGTGCATAGGACGGACACCTGCATAGAAAATCGTATTACGGTCACTAGAACATTATTTGCAAGCCAGCGGATCCATGCTTTCCAAGCTTCAGAGAACGTATACACATGTGCATCAACGGACAAAGCCAAAGCAATGAGACCGTTTGACGTTGCACACCCGAGTGCGAAAAGCGAATCTGCACCACAAAAGTACTTCGTATACCTAACACTAGGAATGTTTTCTAAAAGAAAACACCTGCAAATATCAAGATTATTGTTAATACAAACAATTAACTGAAACCTAACAAATGGAAACACGCTAGGTAATGTTGGATGTATCATAATTACAGTTAAGAATAGCAGAAAGAATATTAACCAGATAAGTATGTAATAATAACTGGTCCGAATAATAAGGATTAGATTTTAATTAAAACTTTATCAAACAAAGACATTTTATTGATAACGAACAATGGAGAAATGACAGTAAGCATTTCGAAATAATAAAATAAACAGAAGGGTGAAATTGCTGAAAATTATTTGCCAAACCTTTTGTTAAGGTACTAATTTACAAACAATAAAATAAAACAGGTGTTTATAACAGGAAGATGTTTTCAACCGTTTTTTTTACTTATTCATACATCTCTAAAATAATGTCAAACTCAAAGAAAATTGTAATAACCATAATACTAAAATAAAATTAGAGCTGTAAAATAATATATCATTCTACAAGATCGTCTAAACCCAACTTTAGTTACTTCGCCAGGAACGTCTCATTTACACAGAGTGACCAGCGCTACCACGTGACTGATCGTTCTCATTCAAACATAGATAAGACTGTAATCTTGAGATACCTTCTTTTTTACCATTAAAGGACACCCTTGTACAACATTTATGTAAAATTACAGCTAAAACAAGATGAATTTAACGACTTTACGAACACGTTTTGTGTGAAAACTAATACTAGAAGATAAAACCACATGGTACATTTCTATACTTTATTTTACTCCAAAAGATAAATACACTATGAATTAACTATACCTCAGTGTTTAGAACATTCGCGCAAAGCTACACAAGGACTGACTGCGCTAGCTGTCCCTAAATTGAGTTTTACTAATAGAGGTAAGGCAATCAACAGCATCAAAGTCAACTGTTATTAGAGTGTAAAGCCAGATTTTTATTTGGCAACGAGATACTAACCATGGACCTTCAGTTCAACGGTCCTGGACGCTAACCACTAAACCAATCCTGTCTCACTTCTTTATATACAACATGCCTTACTAATTTTACGTAATACGTATTGGTGCTATATTATTTCAAATGTTATTGTGTGGTTAACTACTATACGTAATAACCTGTGGTTTTGGTATTCTACATGAGGTACCGTTTCATTTACTCATTCTATTTCATGGTCTATGGTCTAACAAAGATGGCCCGGCATGGCATGGCCAGGTGGTTTAGGCACACGACTCGCAGTTTAAGGTTCGCGGGTTCGAGTCCCTGTCACACCAAACATTCTTGCCCTTTCAGCCGTGGAGGCGTTATAATGTGACGGTCAATCCCACTATTCGCTGGTAAAAGAGTAGCCCAAGAGTTGGCGGTAAGTGGTGATGACTAGCTGCTTTCCCTCTAGTCTTACACTGCTAAATTAGGGACGGCTAGCACAGATAGCCCTCGTGTAGCTTTGCGCGAAATTCAAAAACAAACAATCAAACAAACTAACAAAGACGTGTAGTCTAAGGTTTAACTATAACAGCTTCTGATTTATTTACTCCACATGGTAGCCTTTAGTTTAACTATTCCATGTGGTAGCCACGTGCTACTAACTCTGTTTCTTTATTTTTTTTCCCACTAAATTTTCTTCGTAAACAAACACTACAGGATTATTTTGACTTTTTGTTGGAACTCAAGCGCTTATTTGTGAGTAAATCAATGAACTGTTTATGTTATGTCTAACTTCATTAAGATTTAACGAGAACAAATTCAGTTTATAATAAGAAATAATTAAGTAAACTTCATATGTCACCAGAACTTACAACGTTAAAACCCGGGGTTTGATTCTCTGCAGTGGACAGATTGCAGATTAGCCCAAATACAAACGAAACGACATTCCATATAAGCATAACGTGTTTAAGAAAGTAATAATATTATTTAAAAATTGTACGGTTCAATGCATTTGTTCCTCTTTTTATGTAAATGAACGTCTTTTTTATGCTGAAAAATACATTCTTGATATTTTAAAAGTATTGGTGGATTTGTTTGGAACACTACTTCCCCCCAACAAAGAACAACAACAAACCCAAAGTATTTTGATAAATACTTTACAGAAGTTCAATACTGAAAAGAATCCGTGGAGCCGAAAGAGTAAAAGAAGAAAATATATAAAATTATTAATATAAAAATCGATTATAATGTTTATAAATTATCAATCTTTAACGAGCGTGATAGATTGTAGTTTTCAATGATTTTTATATAAGATACGGTTAACTCACACGGTCTTCTGAACAAGGCCTAGTGCGTTAAGGCGTGCGCTTCGTAATCTGAGGGTCGCGGGTTCGCGCCCGAGTCGCGCCAAACATGCTCGCCCTCCTACCCGTGGGGGCGTTATAATGTGACGGTCAATCCCACTTTTCGTTGGTAAAAGATTAGCCCAAGAGTTGGCGGTGGGTGGTGATGACTAGCTGCCTTCCCTCTAGTCTTACACTGCTAAATTAGGAACGGCTAGCACAGATAGCCCTCGAGTAGCTTTGTGCGAAATTCCAAAACAAACAAACAAACATTCTGAACAAGGTATTAAAGCCCCGCTTGCTGAGGACAATCGAAATCAGAAGAGCTATTTTATTACGAAACAAATCAACAGAATTTGAATATTTGCAACAAGAAGGAAAAGATCTTATATCAGTTGTTCATTTTTCCAGCCGTATGCATAAGTAGTCACTGTATGACTATTTTTGCTCTTACGATAAAAAACAACAACACTTAGATTGCAGATCATTCACAACCGACGCTCGGAAGCCGCGTAGAAACACACATCTACAGAGGTTCATTCAACGTTTTATCCATGTGAATTGGTTTAATAAAACGTGACGCTCATTATTATTCTAAGTACGACCAAGTTCACGTTTACTCTGACAAGAAAAGGTTTAATCCCTCCTGCAGACCCGGATGGTTAGGGCGCTAGACTTGTACTCTGAGGATCTCGGCTTCGAATCCCCGTCGCACCAAACATGCTCGCCCCTTCTGCCGTGGGGTCATTATAATGTGACGGTCAATCCCACTATTCGTTGGTAAAAGAGTAGCCCAAAAGTTGGTGGTGGGTGGTGATGACTAGTTGCTTTCCCTACAGTCTTACAGTGCTAAATTAAGGATGGCTAACGCAGATAGCCCTCGCGTAGCTTTGGGCGAGATTCTAAAACAAACAAACAAACAAACCCTCCTGCAGAAAATAAATAAAAAATACTAGATTCAATACAACTTGGTAGGCATAACACAGATAGCCTATTATGCGGCTTTATGCGTAACAGCAAGCAAATTCGGCTCAGGTTTACTGAACTGATTCTAATAAACATTGTATATATGCAGAATTAATTAATTAAGTTCATCATATCCGAAATTGTTTGAAATACAAATACTTCAAGTCGTTGTTTGTTATTAAACATAAAATAAACAAAGGGCTATCTGTGCTCTGCCCACCAAGAATATCGAAACTTGGTTTCTAGCATCTGCTGTATTTAGAAAGAGAAAGCAACAATTCTCGGCATCCTCTTTTCAAGAACGTAGCCCAACTTTGAATCGAATTCACTACATCTATTGTAATGAACGCTCAGCTGAAGTCAATGCGAGTTCATCAGTATCACGTCTCGAACCTAGTACTTTTCAATTTGTAGTCTAGAAGATTAACCGCTAGGTCACGTCCAACCATGATCTTTCATCTCGGTTTAGTTATTGGAGGTCCCCATCGTCCAGGTTCATCCACTTGTATCAGGTCACGTGCAATAGAAAATAATAAAACTTAGTTATAAGTGAAACTTTTGACGTTTAGTTACTGGAAATATCGTGCGATTTTATGTAAGGTTATCAATCGGTGTACATAACTTTACTATATAAGAAGCCCGGTATGGCCAAGCGGGTTAAGGCGTTCGACTCGTAATCTGAGGGTCGCGGGTTCGAATCACGTTCACACCAAACATGCTCGCCCTTTCAGCCGTGGGGTCATTATAATGTGACGGTCAATCCCACTATGCGTTGGTAAAAGAGTAGCCCAAGGGTTGGCGGTGGGTAGTGATGACTAGCTGCCTGACATCTAGTCTTACACTGCTAAATTAGGGACGACTAGCGCAGATAGCCCTCGAGTAGCTTTGCGCCAAATTAAAAAACAAACAAACAAACTATATTAGAAAATACTAAAATATTTAATTTGCGTAAAGAATAACTTTATATTTTCGTGGATATTTAAAACTCAGTAAAATTTACCCATTTACCATTGATCATACAATAAATGAAAGTGGACAAGAGAACAAACATTTATCCAAGACTTGTTTTCCTAGAAATCTATTTTTTCAAATCTTATGTATTATTTATTCCAAATCTCTTCACATAATTATGTTCAAGACTATGAGAGGTAAGTCCCATGAACTTCTGTTTGTTTATTTGTAAGTAAGCACAAAACTACAAAACCGTTTGTGCTCTGCCCACCATAGGTATAGAAAATCTGTCTCTAGCGGCATAATCCTGCAGACATACCATTGTGCCACGATGGGATAAACTTTAAGTCTTCAAAGATATTCGCACAGAGCATTTATGAATACAAAGTGTAGCGTTATATATCAGGTCATCCCTTAAATAATGTCTGATTTTAGATTAAGAGAAAGAGAAAGGATTTCAAATACGTTTAATGTTATTTAATCAATAATGTATGTTCCATTATTATTAATCATTTCCTGCCACGACACAAGCTTCTGAATGCCACTTCTATAACATTCTTGGGGTTTGTAGGAAAAGAATGTAGATAGGATAGTTTTGACATCTTCATGTGTTCCAAGCTCTTTTCCATCAAGATAGTTCTGCAAACTTCAGAACAGATGATAATCAGATGGGACAAAGTCTGGAGAATAAGGAGGATGCGGAAGTTTTTCCCAGTCTAGCTCTTCAATCTTTGCGGACGTGATTCTTGTTGTATGGGGCTGTGCATTATCCTGGTGTAACACAACACCTTTACGACTGATCAAAGCAGGCCTCTTTCCTCTCAGTGTAACATTCAAGCGCTCTAACTGTTGACAATAGAAGTCTGATGTAATCGTTACATTGAGTGGCAGCAACTCAAAGTAGATCACACCAAATTATCTCAGCAAACGCTTAAAATGACTTTCCTAGGGTGGAAGTTTATTTTAGACTGTGCTTCAGCCAATTTACCTGCACTGAGCCATTGTCTGCGGTGCTTAACATTTTTATAATATACCTTTTTGGACAGGTTAGTGTCTGGAGATGAAAAAGATGAGTTACCTTCACGAGAGTGCAGAGAAGAGCGAATATCCACTCTTGCTCTAAGGTTGGCTTCTGTCCAAGATTTGACACCTTTTCAAGCTGTTGCAGATGACAGTGAACTGTGAAATGGGTTGAATTGAGCTTCTGTGATAGTTCTTCAACTGTTACAGCACAATCTTCATCAGGCGCAGCCAGCAACAAGTCATCATTAAACTTAACAGGACGACCTCAACGTGGTGCATCACTTAAGCTGTAGTCACCTGATTTGAACTTCTGAAACCACCTTCAACATTTTCTTTCATTGAGAGACACCATAAACACCTTGAATGTTTCGTGTAGTTTCTGCTGCACTATTGCCTTCTTCAAACTCATAAAGCATTATAGGCCTAATGTGCTCCTCAGACACATCCATCTTCATAAGGGTTTATTTGATAGTTTAGTTTGGAAGGCGATTTAATTTAACGGATGTCTTTTATGTTGTTGTTGTTAATTTCAACGATAACTTGATACTCTGCAGTAAATATTTTGGCATGCTGTTCAGTGCTGTGTAAAATTTCGTTTTCAACCTCTGTAATTTTGCTGTTTAATTGATGAATCAGATTAGTTTACTATGTCTGTCTAGGATATGAACATCAACTTCCAATCAGAACACACTGCATTTTTATAGTGAAGCTACAAGTAAACCTGGGAAATAATATAGCTAAGTAAATATACTTTTCTTAAGTCGTTACTTACAAATATTATGATGCGTTGTTTCATCAGTTGCATATTCTCCAGTTAACGATATTTTTTACCGTAACGTTTTATTTACATATATATTTTTTACTTTATAAGGTGATTTAGTTCCATACAAAATTTCATTTTGTAATATGACCTTTTTCTGTAAGCTTTTCGGTTTATCAGATTATATATTTGTACATATATATTTTTTTTTAATTCAGAAGGTCGTTTACTACTGCGTGATCATTAACGTTGAATGACGGATTATTACTGTACAATCTTTCACTTCAAATTATAAGTACTTAAGAATGAAAGTAACGAATAAAGCAATATGTCAACCATACTGTTTCCAGTACCATCGCGGTCTTTCGCCCAATACCAGGACTCTTCAAGCTGGCTGAAATACAACAGACAAAGAAGTGGTTGACATGCTATTTATATCATTAACTGCTTGAACAAAACCTGTTCATCTGTGTGCTAAATTAAGTTAGTGAGCTTGTATATATATATATATATATATTATCAAAGACCAGTTTATTACTGTGTGATCTCTTACTTTGAAAAATGGTTCAATATTGTTCGATCTTTTGTTTGAAAGATAGTTTAATACTCTGTGATATTTCACGTTAAAAGATATGGTTTATTATTGCATGATATTTCACGTTAAAAGATATGATTTATTATTGCATGATATTTCACGTTAAAAGAATAATTTACAGTTGTTTTACCTTTCATGTGAACGATGACTAGATGCTAATTTGTCTTTCTGGTTGAAATATTAAAATGGCGACATACATCTACTTGTTTAAGTATCATTATAGGTATGAAGGTGCGAACAGGAAAATATAGAATAACATTACAGATACTAAACAGCATGTGGAGTACCATGCCATCAGCCAATATATAAAATTAAGAATTTCTTAAAGTAATGTATTTTCAAGGAAACCCACAGAGCAATCCATTAAATAACAAACGAACAACTATGTAAACAAATGTATCCGTAACATACTTAAACCGAGTAACCAAATTTTGTAAAAAACAGATGAAATGCTCTCGAGTACAAATGAACACGTGAGATAAAATATGCTTAGAAACGTCATTGTACCCACTCTAGCCATGAATACCGAAAGAAATGTGCAATAGAGGGCGTTCTAAGAAAATAATTGGGCGTACTATGACATCTGAATATTAAAACCCTGACGTGATGAAAAGATTGTTGAAAATATGAGAAAGAAATGGAAGGTCTCGGGCCTCCCATATGCGTCTGAAGGGTAAGAAGAGTTGATTCATTCTTTAAATTTTGAAGATGGTTTAGATGCTGTTTAGTTTTTAAGGTTGAAAGTTGATCGAATATTGCTTAAACTTGAATACTAAAAGATAGTTTAAATACTTTTTAATATTGTATTTTGGGAAGTGGTTTAATATTGTTTAATTATTACAGTTTGAAATAATTTAACACTGTTTTAATAGACTTTGAACACTGATTTAATACTATGTAATCTTCCAGTGTAGAGCATTATTTTTATTTTAGGCAGAACTGTTTGAAACGTATATCAGTTTATGATTTATTGTTTACATTTCTATGTTTGAAGATGATTTATTTAATCTGAGGATATTTTTCCAAAAAAAAAGTTTAATAATTGTTCATGGTATTCTATTTGAAGCATGAACACTCTGGTATAAACGAGATATATGTTATACATATATTTTTATTTTTTATTGTATTATTTACGTGTTAGGAATAGAGCTACAAAAACAACAAAAAGACCCATAGATGTCTAAAACGAGGACCCCCCTCTCAAATTTTGATAAGTTTAAAAATTATCCAACTTCAACCGAGTTTTTCATTCCACGGTAATGATAAATATAAACAAATGAAGACTATAATAAAAATTTAATAGCTGGAAGTAAAAGGTAGAAAAGATAAATAGTGATTAAGGTAAAGCCTATCAGGTCATGTGAGTTATTAATTAAACTAAGCATTTACATTATATCTAGGCCTCCATTATGTATAATAGGGCCAAGTTGCCATTTCTAATTATAAAACCTTTCGTAAGAGCATGCCTTCAAACATTCATAGTTTCCTCCTGTGGAAGGCAGACACGCTATTGATAGTCTTGAATCACTTCTAACATTACTGACTTCTGGTCTTAAGATACTCAACTCGCAACCGTCAGGTTGCAGGTTCGAATCCTATCACCAAACATAGTCGCTTTTCCACTAGTGGGAACGTGGTTTTGTGCGGTCAATCTAACTATGCGTTGTTAAAAGAGTTGCCAAGAGTTGGCGGAGGAGGTGGTATTGCTTTTCTTTCAGTCTATCACTGCTAAATTAGGGATGGCTAATGCAGATAGTATTCGATTAACACTCCTACGAAAAGTGGGGCCTAATAGGCCCCAGAGCAACTTGAAAGGTTATTAATATTAGGCTAATAATTTTGTATTTAAATGAAATTGCCATTTAAATCCATTAATGAATGGATTAACGAGATTCCCACTGTCCCTATCTACTATCTAGCGAAACCACAGCCAGGGGAACGGGCTTGGAGAAATCAGGACTAGAAACGTCTTTTCGTAGGAGTGTTAACTTTGCGCAAAATTAAAAAAATAAAACAGACGAATAAAATAAACTGCTTCTCATGATACTAAAACATACTGCGTTGTACCACGATAAACTGCTCCTCATGATACTAAAACATACTCCGTTGTACCACGATTAGACACATTAATATTACTGTGTTTCTGAAATGAAAAAATTTAAATTTTACGTCGACTCGTGTTTAAAAACTGTAATCATAATTAGCGACACATGAAGTTTACACGGCCCGGCATGACCAAGCGTGTTAAGGCGTGCGACTCGTAATCTGAGGGTCGCGGGTTCGCATCCCCGTCGCGCCAAACATGCTTGCCCTTTCAGCCGTGACCTTCAATCCCACTATTGGTTGGTAAAAGAGTAGCCCAAGAGTTGGCGGTGGGTGGTGATGACTAAGTGCCTTCCCTCTAGTCTTACACTGCTAAATTAGGGACGGCTAGCACAGAGAGCCCTCGAGTAGCTTCGTGCGAAATTCAAAAAACAAACAATTAAGCTTGTATATTAACTAAACTGAACACTTAAAACACCCAAGTCATTTTATTACACTACAAAATATTCCATTTTTGTACACTGGATTAGCAGTCTGATATAATGTTGTTTTTTTATATTTTTCAACTCGGACCCTGGATAACAAATTGTCATTCAACGATACCGTTGTCTTCATGAATTCATCAGATAGATTGATGTTACTGAATTCTTGTGTTTACAGCTAGAAGCGGGTGGACAAGTTTTCGGTAGAGAACCTGACTAATATATATATATATACATTTCATTTGTGTGTTGTTTAACATTTAAGATCCATTTTAGTTAGGTGTAAGAAAACAAAAACGAGTGGCATAAGTTTTCCCACTCGCACAAACGGGTGGTTCGTAATATTTTGCATTCTTTTGTAAATGCAGCTTTTATTTCTTACGTTACACGAAATTCAAATAACACGAACTCAATGGGCTTCAATAACAACGACAGAAAATTGTTTGTACGGCTTGTTGCATAATGGAAGGAAAATAGATTAATAAAAGTAAAGAAGAATCAACAGATGGATAACTGAAATAAAAAATATAAATAGAGAGAGTGAGAAAGTGCGTATCCTTTTATAATTCTAGTAAAGTTCCAATAGACAAGCTCTAAATTACCGTGTTTTATCGAGGTCGGACTTACCGACAGCACACATTTCATGCAGTCTTACACAAGATCGAATAGATGAGATCGTACAGTATGCACACCACGAGCACAAGTCCTGTCGTAAAGAAATAATGACCTCAATGGAATGATTTATAAACCAGTTATTATCGGTGTGTACGTTAGCTGTTTATATCCAGGGCAATGTAGCCTGAAAACTCAACTGTCTCCTCCATAAGCGTCACTAGAAACGTGAAAAGAAAATAAACTTTGTCTTTGTATATATAAACACATCTGAATGTTGGATTATTTTTTAGACAAAATATGAGACAAACAGATACTCGACTTTTCAGGAATAGGAAGTAGCAACCATTGTTTTCGCGGTTATTCGGAGATAACGAATTACAGGAGAAAGAACAAATTAAAAAACAAAAAACAACTTGTGTTTCTGACCATGAGGACGTGTACTTGTTATTAATATTATTTTTATTTTAAGAATGGAAACCTATGTATTAGACTGAGGAAACTGACAAAGATGATTGGCTCAATGTGGCCTTCACTTGTCGTGGACATTTTTGACGCTTGGTCAAAATCCAGTTCACTATTTGGGCAAAATTTAAGTTTAATAGTTTTGAGACTAATTTGAACTTCAGGAATCGTACTTTGTTTCAATTTTAAAATTTTTATTGTTTTCCTGATAGGACAACGGTAAGTTTGAGGTTTTCCCCACGACATGTACAGCAGGTAGCCCAATATGGCTTTAATTTAAAATAGGTAAGAAAATAAACTTTTTTTTTGCACTAAAGTACGCACCAAGATCATATTAAATAAAGTGAAATCGTTTTACTTTAGTGTTTTCAGGCCCCATTTTGAAATCACCAGCAAAATTAACTACGTAAAAATATTTCTTACACACGTTACGCAACCAAGCTGAAAATATATCTTCTATAAATTAATATATGTATGTATTAAAACATTTTGAAACACACTAGGTTTCATTTAAGCACTGTGCTAGACAGTTCAGTTTTATACCTTTTATTGGAACCCAGTGTATGTATGTTAATAAATAATATGATGAACAAATTGACCACCAATAAGGTGGCTTACGAATTATATAGACTCCCAGTCCCATTGTTTGCACACTTTTAGTCCTATCTGCACATGTAATAGCGATACGCGAGTTGTTCTGTTCCAAATGCTTGTCTCGTCTTCGGGGTTGTCTCTCTCTTTATCCAACCATTATCAGCTAAGAAAATGAACGATGTTGGTGGTCACAGCCTTCTAATCCTGTTAACTTTTAGATCTGCCACAGAGAGGACCTACTTTAAACATGAGAGTGTTTCATTGTTGTATTAGTTATTTTTGCTTTCTTTTTATTTAAAACAGGTGCCAGAAATATAGTCTCGTGGTAATAATAAAGGCACGTGAAAAGAAAGAATGACAGGGAATTTTAACCATTTTCTCTAGCAGCAAATAAAATAACAAATATCAGTTTTGTTTTGATTCAGTTTAATATGTAACGGATTTACTATTCGATATTTATTTTCATATCGATGTTTGTTTCAGTTAAATATATATTTTAAAATGTGTGTAAGTTATAGTGTTAAATATGTGTTGCTAAATTCCCACCTATTCTTTAAATTTCTAGAAGATTCTCGAGTGTAATATATGTTTTACATAGTTATCAACAGAAATTTCTATACCCTCGCGTTAAAGTTTATAAACAGAAATGTCACGAAACAGTTTTATATTGGTTTTTTACAGTTAATGTATTATAATCCTCGAAAGCTATAACTGCTATAATACCTAATAAATGGACTCTATTATGAAATAAACATTTGGAAAGCATGAACTAGAATACAGAAGTAACGCAATTTGTCATGTTGATTAATATAACGTTATCATATAACTTAGTGTTTTTTATCATTTTAATGACAGCTGATAACAAATAATTTTAATATATATATATATATATATATAAGTCCATCCTAACAAATGCATTTATTGTTCAGGATTTTTTTTGTTTTGTTTTGTAAAACATTTTGTTGAGTGCTACACAAGAATATTTTCCGAGCCTTCTGCAGATTTCAATTTATAGACTATAAGTAAAGCATCTAATCAATGCTACTCGCTGCCAACTCTTTAGCTTCCCCTGTCAGACCATATCAGAAGATCTGACTGTTACTCCGATAACGTATTCGCATTTCAAAAGTGTGGAGCGCGATTTTCGTGTGAGGGATACTAACTGGACACGTACTATGGAACCTCAGATTCACAGCCTGGTACACCGATCGTTGAGCCACTTTTTATCTGTTCGTTAGTTTTGTAATACCATCTCGAAAAGTAAACATAGACCTAATTGGCCTTTGTACTCCATGTCGAATATTTGACGGCAGAATGTTTGCAGTCACTCGTGTAAAGCGTAGTGAAAATAAGTTAAAGATTTCGTAATTTTAAATATTATTTTACACATAAATTTCTCTTTGTGGTGTTATCTTTACTGGGTTTCAACCCCTTTTTTTAATTAAAGATCATACGATTCAATTTTCTCTATCGTCTGATATATCTATAAATTTTGCCTCCAAGCTTTGCCTAATTCGAAAATCCTCGTGCTCAAAGCATTAATCTACGCAATCTCATATTAACTGTGTAACATGGTGGCGTTCAATTAGCCGTGTAATCGGTACTCTAAGGAACAGCAGACTAGCAGGGGTGAGTTCTACTTATACCAAGCGCACGTGCAGTAATCACCCTGACATTCCGGTGTCAGGGAGGCTTCATTGTCCATCTTACGAGTCACCAATATTGTTACAGATCGAGCAGTAGTAGTGCAAGCGAATCATGTCAGCAAGAGACCATTGTTATTTGTCTGTACCTTCTCAGTGTTGGCCACCCGCCTCTTTCTCCCAGCGGCTGGAGAAACGAATTTGCAAGCCACATCATATGGTTTTATTAACTCTCATTGCCAAACTTGCTGCCTGCAATATGTATTCATGAGATAAGATATTGATTTTTGGTGGCCACGTTACCCCCTTCTTCCCCCCCCTTCCCTCATCTTCTCTTCTTCTCCTTGATACCTAAATCAGGATCCCGAATGTTTTACGCGTCTAGCGAGATCTAGCGAGATCCAATCTGGAAAAGCATCAGGAAAGCAGTTTCAGGCATCCATCAGATGAGGAGACTCCCTCCCCTCACTACGTTTCGCATTTATTTTAACCAACAAAGTTTGCAAAACCAACTATGCTCAATTGCACACAACCTACTACTCTCTACCCCGTCGAGTCTGACAAAAAAGGACGAACTGGGACCGAGGGTATGGCTTTCTGTTTACTTTGTCCGAATCGAGACAATAGAACAACCTTTTTCTGCACCTGCGCTTTCAAACAATGCGTATTAAAACTTTTAAATACACAGGCATAAAAATTATATAAAAAACAGCGTTAGGCTAAACCTCAGTTACATGAAGTAATGTGTAACAACAATAATTTGGATGAGCTACGCAATTTTAGGAATCGCATTTTTCATGACTGACTGTTGTATTGTGTGCTAAAAAGTAAGATGCGTTTGGAATAAATTAAGGTTAAAAGTTTCTTGTTTCTTGTACATTTTGATGAATAACCTGAAAAAATAAAAATTTGTTGTTGTTGTTGGAAGGGAGATACAAATTTTACGCGCAATTCTTACTTGATGTAACAAGAAAATATTCCTTTTATAATGTTGTTTAAAGTTATCTTTCGTCCACCATAATGAGCGTTTGTTTGCACAACATCTCTGTACTGAATATTTTATATAAATAAATTATTGACATAATTGTTACACGTTATTCAAATCCTGTATATTTACATATATATAGCGATAAGTAAAAACAACTCATAAGTTCCTTCCCTTTCTATAGGCCCGCCCAGCATGTCCAGGTGGCTTAAGGTGTTCGACTTGTAATCCGAGGGTGACGGGTTTGAATCCCGGTCGCACCAAACGTGCTCGCCCTTTAAGCCGTGGGGGGAGTTATAAGGTTACAGTCAATCCCACTATTCGTTGGTAAAAAAGTAGACCAATAGTTGGTGGTGGTTGGTGATGACTAGCTACTTCCCTTTTAGTCTTATACTGCTAAATTACGGAAGGCTAGCGGAGATAGCTCTCGTGTATCTTTGCGCGAAAATTCAGAACAAACAAACAATCAGATAGGAAATGGAATTCAATAAAACCGCATATAACTTAGTGACAAGTGTTGAAACGGTTAAACGTATAGGATTCGTGTTTGTGTTTTGTACGTTTCATGATGAATCCCACTGACTGACTTCGAGTTAAAGGTTCGATACACACATGGACAAGTACAATACTCTCAACTAATTAGAAAACGAACAGAAAGAGGTTATAACTTTGTGAGTGGCATAGGTTTTGTTTTCGTTGTTGTTAAAAAAGTTAACAACCAAGTACAATTCTACGAAACGTTGCTAGGTGCTTAAAAGATTGTTGGCTCGTGCTCAATGGAGCAGGAATTTTCAGCGTTTCAGTATGATATTGATCATGGTTTTCTATTCCAATTTTTCAAGAACACAATCTGGGGATTCGGGGCACTGTTAAATAGTCTTGGGGCACAAACCCTCTTGTCAGCGCCTAACGACGCCTCTGGTAATTCTATATATCTTTCGAGATGGAGACCAAAGTTAACTTAAGTTTCCCGTATGTTTTATTTTTATAAAAATTTGTCACACGCGCTTCCCATCTGACCAGGTATTTACTCTCGAACCGGAGACAATGGATGTAGCGACTTATATTTTATGCGTTCCGACATAAAACTTCTTATGTGATGTTTCAAAAAGAAAATAACCTACTTACGTGACCAGAATGAAAACGTAAAATACTAAAGTCCTTTATGTTTTAAAGTTCAATGGAAACACAAAAACTGTTTGTTTCAGATACCAGCGCAAAGCTACACAAGGGTTTGTTTGTTCGGTTTGTTTTGAATTTAACGAGGGCTACCTGCGCTAGCCGTCCCTATTTTTGCAGTGTGAGACTAGAGGGAAGGCAGATAGTCATCACCATCCACCGCCATCTCTTGGGCTACTCTTTCACCAAAGAATAGTGGGATTGACCATCACATTATAACGCCCCCACGACTGAAAGAGCAAGCATGTTTGGTGAGACGGGGATTCGAACCCGTGATCCTCAGACTACGAGTCGAGTGCCTTAACCACCTGGACATGCCGGGCCGCTACACAAGGCCTATAAGCGTCAACCGTCCCAAATGTTAAACTAACAAACTAGTTTGTCTGTTTTGTGAGCACAAACGTACACCATAAGCTACCTGTGCTTTACCCACGACGAGTATCAAAACCCGGTTTCTGGAGTTCTAAGTTCGCAGATATACCGATGTGCCACTGGGTGGGATTAACAAACAGAGAAAAGGCAACTAGCCAACAACAATTACCGTCAACATATTTTTTTCTCTGTTGTTTACTATTCTCATTGAAAAGTAGAAATTGATACGTCACTTTTATAAAGCACCAATAACCCTAAAATACAGAGCGCAATACTGTGGTAACGGGATGCAAATCAAAGATCTTCAAATCCACAATCCAACATGCTAACCATTAAGTACAAAGAGCAAAAAACAATACAGTTGAGACTGTTCAGTGTAACATCCATAGTCTAAGTTGTTTAAAATACATCACGTCAGGATTAGCGTCCGGTTATTTCTTTCCTTAAAGAGAATATGTTTCCTTAAAATCTTCATCTGTTCGGTTTTGTTTTTTTTTAATTTCGCACAAAGCTACTCGAGGGCTATCTATGCTAGCCGTCCCTAATTTAGCAATTTAAGACTAGAGGGAAGGCAGTTAGTCATCACCACCCATCGCCAACTCTTGGGCTACTCTTTTACCAACAAATAGTGGGATTGACCATCACATTATAACGTCCCCACGGCTGAAAGGGCGAGCACGTTTGGTGTGACGGTGATTCAAACCCGCAGCCCTCAGATTACGAGTCGAAAGCATTAACCCACCTGGCCATGCCGGGCCAAATCTTCATCTAAAAAGACAAGTCATTCGAACTTTAATTCTTCTGCAGGGTCATTTCCTGTACGTTATATCGAGAAGACACAGTTGTGTCTTTGTCTTTCTAGCAATGTTTACAATAGTTAACTACTAAGATACCAAAGATTCTGCTTATAAATACTTTGTCAAGGTTTGAAAAAATTTCTAATTTAAGATCTAAGTGAACCATATTTCTTTCGCTCCAATGCTAAACTTTCAAATTACTGACTAACTAATACCTCGTTCACTATCGACAGGGAATACATATTACATCACGTTGAATAATTTATTATTATTTTTACTTTTTAAAACACGTATTGAAAATAACTGATCAAGTTCAGTGGGTAAATTCGATTAGTTTGCATTCGAAAATATAAAGAATCCTTCGAAAGTAGTTGTTGTTGTTTTGAATTGAGCACAAAGCTACATTATGGGCTATCTTTGCTCTGCCCACCACGGGTATCGAAACCCGGTTTGTATCTTTGTAAGTCTGCAGACATACCGCTGAGCCACTAGGGGGCTCCTTCAAAACTAGACAGAGTAATTAATTGCAATATTGGCGATAATATGTTAAAATTTATTTGTGATTTATATATGTTATTAAAGAAATTTGTGCCTAATTAAGTCCCTGTCCTACACGAAATTTGTGCCTAATTAAGTCCCTGTCCTACACGAAATTTGTGCCTAATTAAGTCCCTGTCCTACACGAAATTTGCGAAAGGAAGAGCTTATAAAAATAGTTCAAAACACGATAACTCCAAATATTAATTCTAAGTTTAATATTGCACTTTACACTTTTAATTTAGTCTTCACTTATTTCGGCCCATCTACCGGTTTGATCAAATGAACTTTATTGTTATATTTAACAAAAAATGTGATAAAACCAGTTCATTTATTGATAAGGTTTGTTTTTTTATAAGTAGTATAAATTAGTTTTTGGTTCTACGCACTTAGTTGGGAAGGATTTCAAAACAACTTTGTGTTAAAATTGGTGGTTCAGTTAAAAACTATACATCTTTAAAATAGTTCTTTGAAATTAACCTCAACTCATTTTTCTTCTTAGCGATAATGAAGTTTATATCTCTGTTAATATTGATAATGTATAATATCTTACGTATAGTCTACATATCACAGATCATTTGATACTACTAAATATATTAGTGCAAGAAACATATAAGATAGAGTTTGTTATTTTTATTTTAGGGCGAATTTTTCTTATAACAGGACGTGTTGAAATCCACATTAAAATAACTTATGAATCTATACATTACATGTTAAATTGTTTTAACAGTGTTGAAAACGCTGACTTTGTGTGATTAATTCGACAAGATATATATTTCTGTTAATTTTTCCAATGGTCATTGCCAAGATGTATAAGGAAACGATTGAAATCGTGAGATGTCTCTGCTGGGTCAGTGGTAAATTTCTGGACATACAATACTAAAATCTGGAGTTCAATTCTCTGCAATAGATAAAGTACAGATAGATCGTTGTGTATATCTTTGTGCTTATGAACAGACAAATTAATCTTGTGAAGCGAGGTGCCTACTCCTCAGTATGTGATTATTGTCTAATTAAACACGAAAGACAGAAATACATCCACGTTGTAACGAATTTCAGTTGTAGCGCGTATCATTCTGATTGAAACGCAAAAAAAAACAAAAGCTGTGGGTATTTTGTACATTGTTACGACAGTATTGTTGCATACAATGTGCACGTAGCATATTGTTGTTGAAACGTAGCAGTTGTTGTTGTTTTGAATTAAGCACAAAGCTACATAATGGGCTATCTTTGCTTTGCCCACCAAGGGTATCGAAACCCGGTTTTTAGAGTTGTAAGTCTGCAGACATACCGCTGAGCCACTAGGGGAACAAATGTATGTGTAAACGTAGCAGACATATTTATATTAAATTATTCTTGATCATATTTCATATTTTCATTCATCATTTACATTTCATCTTTTTTATCCTTGGAACAGATAAAATTTTAAAAATAAACACAAAACGTTCATTATGAAGGCTGTTTATCATCAATATATTTATGTATTATATATGCAGATGTAAAAATAACTTTCTGGGACAGGCACTCATTTTTTTTAGTTGACAAACGGAATCTTGTAGTCTTCAAACCTTGAATTTTGCGAACTTTAACAAACAATCATATATGTAAATAAACGTTACTTTAGGGCTCGTCTTCTTGTCTGTCTGTCATGATTCTTTTATATAATGGCCTTGCTGCAAATGACGATTATAACACATTCTCCTTTGCTGTCATTCGTGATGGTTCAGAATTAGCTCAGACTACAGATGGCGATAGAAACGCAATCACTACAGTTCTGCCTTCTTACGAAACTCGAGTCTCACTACAACGCATGAACAAAAATCCGTTGTTAGTTTTACAGCGTTGCAAAAGACCGTGCCAAATGAATACAAAAACAAAATAATCCAGATTTTGGTATTTTTTATTTCTTACACAACTGTAGAATTTAGAGATATAAATGCTTATATTTGTGTTTAATAAACTTATTCTAAGTTTATGCTACAGTCAGTAAAAAAAACCTATAAAGAGGGTGCGAACGGCTGATGTTACAGTCCGTGTAACTCCTATCATTGTATAGGTTTAGCTCTTATTCATTTTAGAAGTATTATGACCATGCATGACTTGTATACTTGTATTATTACCTGGGCAAAGTAGAACATACAATCCAACATCATAATTACTGAGTATAAATGGCTGGGCATGGCCAGCTGGTCAGGGCACTCTACTCGCAATCTGGGGTCGCGAGTTCTAATCCCTTTCACACCAAACCTTACAGTCGTGGGGGCGTTATTATGTGTTTGTCAATCTCACTATTCGTCGGTAAAAGAGTAGTCCAAGAGTTGGCGGTGGGTGGTGACGACTAGCTGCCTTCCTTTTAGTCTTACACTGCAGAATTAGAGACCGCTAGCGCAGATAGCCCTTGTGTAGTTTTACGCGAAATTAAAGAAAAAACAAACAATGAGTAGAAAGAGCACAAAAGAAAACAGTTGAGGCGTTTCAGGGTGACATCTATAATTGTAGTTGTTGAAAATACATCGCGTACGCATGAAACATGTGCAACCCAAAAGGATTGACGTCTGGATATTTCGTTCTTTGCAAGGTGAGGTTAATATATCTATTTTAAAACACAAATTGTTTTCATTTTGAACCGTCACAGGAATATGAGGTTATATGATCCTAACTATGGTTTAATATTGATTCTTCGACGATGTTACACGTGTACATTACATAGAAAAGTTGCATATCGAACCATAATAGGCGCTACATGATTAACCGTTTAAACAAAAATAAAAACAAAAAAATATATATTCCGTATTTAAATCAAGTAGCCAACAAAACATTCGCAGGTTTTATAAGATATCATTTATTGTAAGAATGTATAGAGGATGAAAACACTGAAAAAACATCTCGATCTCAAAGAAGAGTTTTAAGACGCCCTCTGGCTGGAATTTTCGAGGTAAAATCCAATCACACCAAAGGTACTGAAAAAGATAACACTCAGCGCATATGACAAAATCCAACAACAAATAAGCGACAGACAGACACACTGGACAGTTGACATTTTAAACGATTTAATAATTTCGTTGCGTTAGGCCCATTAAGAAGAGTGGTTCCTTCTTTATGAAGGAGAATGAGGCCCAACAACAGACAAATGTATTTTGATAACATCTTTAGAACAGAGACATTTTAAGAATAATTGGCGTTAAGGTTCTCTTTATGTGATTGCAATATCTACTGAACAATAGCGTAATGTTGTTTGCTACTGCTGCAGTATATACAAACAATAAAGAGCTGTTTGTTCTTACGTTGCAATAGGCATCAAACAGTAGCGTACTCTTTATCTTCTATTACTACAATATGTACCAAACTATAGTGAATTGTTGTTTGCCACTGCTACAAATATATACCAAAAAATAGTGTACCATTTATTGTCTGCTACGGCTGCAATAGGTGTTAAACAACAGCGAACTGTTATGTGCTGCAACTGTAATAGTTAGCAAACAACAAACAGTTGTCTACTGTTGTCGAAATTGGTACCAAATAACAATGTGGTATTAGCTGCTACTGACGTCTCTAAAACCGTGTTTGTTATTTCAGTTTAATAAGTGAAAATTTGAAATGAACATTCGCAAAGTATTTTCAAGTAGGGCCCAGCATGGCCAGGTGATTAAGGCACTCAAGTCGTAATCTGAGGTACTCGCGGGTTCGAATCCCCGTCACACTATACATTCTCACCCTTTCAGCTGTGGGGCGGTTTTAATGTGACGGTCAATCCCACTATTCGTTGGTAAAAGAGTAGCCCAAGAGTTGGCGGTGGGTAGTGATGACTAGCTGCCTTCCCTCTTGTCTTATACTGCTAAATTAGAGACGACTAGCGCAGATAGCCCTCGAGTACCTTTGCGCGAAACTCAAACCAAACCAATTTTCAAGTAAACACGTATTAATGAATTAATTAAAGAGAATATGACACTTCAACAGAAACAAAATAAAACAAATGATTCTAGATCCTAAAGAACGTGCTTAAAGTTTATTCTTGTTGTGCCATAAGAGACCCATAAATTATTTCTCCTGCATCTGTGTTTTGTAGAGACATCTGCTGAGATTGTCTCATGTGCCAACAGCTGTTGGTTAGTCTTAGCCCCAGTTTACAGCACAAAACAGTCGACCTAAGCTGTCTGTACTCTTCTAAGGTCGATTTGAGTACTAAGAAAAACCTAGCATATAAGTTTGATTGTTCAAAATTCAGCATGCGTTAATAACAATCAGACACTTTACTCTCCTATGACCTAAAATTTTGGAACAATCTAGAGTATAAGAGCCAACCTAAGGCTAAAATATGACACTTTGTTTTATATAATCATCGTCTAACTTGTACGTACGCACTTGGGATGTAGAAATCCATGCAAGATACAGAAACCTACGTTTGATATAAACACCCAAGCATGACACAGAGGCCCATGTGAAACGGAGATATCCAACTATAATGCACATGAGCGCTAAGGACTTACACATCCATGTAAAAAGTACACACTAGTACAGGATGTAAAGGTTCAACTAGTGTGTATATACACAAAATGATTACCCTTGTACTGCAGATATGGAAAACGTTTTTTTTTTTCAGTTATTTCATGCGTGTATAACCACATACTTTTACAAGCCTATTAATACTTACTTGTTGACAAAATCGTTCATTTATGGTCACTCATCCACAAGTTCATGAGTGAAAACTTACAGATATATTTTCAATAATCAACTTCCAAATGTATATATATATAATATTCAAGCTTGATGAAAACAACAAATAGCCTGATTACCTATCATATTGTTTCCCAAACTTCCTCAACGCAATGTTTTTGTTTGTTTAAAACATTCCTCAAATGTATTCTAGAAATATTTTTGCTAGCCTCTCCTCATTTGAAAGTGGTAGACAGGACGGAAGACAGGTAGTCAATACTAACTACTGCTAACACTTGGGTTATTCTTCATCAACGAATTATGGGATTGATCGTCACGTTATAACGCCTCTACATCATGTTCAGTGATGGGATTAGACTCAAGATCACCCAGAGCATTCAGAATTCTGACCCAGACCTTCATCCAATAATTCTACAGATACTGGGTAGAGTACTGAGTATCTGTCACCGCCATCCTAACATTTATATATAGAAGTCTCATTTTGGAACTCTATGACCAAGTGCCCTTATTCACAACAATTCTTTTTCTGAAATGCATAATTTTATCAAATAGGTTTCCTACGATTAAACAACATTTTTATTCCTTTTCTAAAAAACAAATAAACTACAAAATAGTAAACAATAAAGATAAATATCCACACCCACACTACTTCAACAGAAATTCAAAAGTTCAATAAGTTAAACATAAATAAGCGTATTTTAATTGTTTGTTTGTTTTTGAATTTCGCGCAAAGCTACTCGAGGGCTATCTGCGCTAGCCGTCCCTAATTTAGCAGTGTAAGACTAGTAGGAAGGCAGCTAGTCATCACCACCCACCGCCAACTCTTGGGCTACTCTTTCACCAACTAATAGTGGGATTGACCTTTAAATTATCACCCCCCACAGCTGAAAGGGCGAGCATGTTTGATGCGACCCGGATTTGAACCCGCGACCCTCGAATTACGAGTCAAACGCCTTAACCCACCTGGCCATGCCAGGCCTCATTTTAATTGTATTCTGTTTCTTTCTTTTGGCAACATGATACAGTTCCTCTCAGTGTCGTTTTCACCATAAAACTTCGTAATGATCTTATGCTGTTAAAAACACAGCTCCACAGCTGGCTTTCTTTACACACCGCAAGCATCGTACCCTCAAATTTTAAATCATATTCATATCATGATTGGCCCTTAAGTTTTTTGCTGAAAGGGCATCGGATATTACCATGATAATACAAAAACTTGAAAGTTAGGAGTGAAAGAAAACAAACGTAATTTCATTTTTATGGGAACATCACAAATGTTTCCCTGTTGCTGGGATAAATATTTCTGCCATTGTATGGAAATAAAAAATAGAAGAAAGTTTGAAACATCAGAAGATAAATGTAATTATTGTTATTTGTGTGGTTTGGTTTATTTTTGAATTTCGCGCAAACGAACAGTGGGATTGACCGTTACATTATAACGCCCCCACGGCTGAAAGGACGAGCATGTTTGGTGTGACGAGAATTCAAAACCCGCGATCCTTGGATTACGAGTTGAGTTCCTTAACCACCTGGCCATGCCAGGGCCTCATTTGTATGTGCAACTATAACAGAAGCTCCCCTATCGTCAGCATAAAAATTTCTGCCATTGGCGTGGCAAAAAACAACATAAAAGTGAAAAGTTTGAAATATTAAAAGCCACATGTAATTATTATTATTATTTTTGAAAGTATAACAGAAATTCCCCTATTGTGAGCATAAACATTTATATCCTTGATATGAGAGGTAAAATGGAGGATGCGTGAAAAACTAGAATTTGTAATAGATAAATTATATGATTTTTTGTTTCACGTAGCGCCGTAAAATGTAAGAACGCTTGTAGCGTTGACATAGCAAAAACACGACAAACAAACAAAAACTGAAAATATAAAAAGTAAAGGGAGATAAAACTGATCTCTGGGGATACCACACAAGTTCTCCTAATTTCAGAATGAAACTTTCTAATGCTGGTTAAGGCCTTCGAAATCCAGAGAAAAGTTTATATTCATGTTTCTTTTAGTAAACAGAAAATATTTATACAGCGTAAAACATTGTAAACCATCCCTTTGGCCGAGTTACCTCGAAATACTGTGGATAGTTAGATTGAATTTTTATTATCCTTGTATATGTCTTCCATCAAAATAAATAAATATATACTTTCAGTGAAGAATAAACTAAATCTCTGAAACTTAAAGTATTTAATATTAAACACTAATTCCATAATTTTAAAACATTTTCAATATTTTAAAATTTATATAAAAATTATTCTTTAAATACACTAAGACTTTTAAATCTACGAATTTAAAGTGCTAAAATCAGGGATTTGATTCTCTCTCGACAGACACAGCTTGCTGTAAGAAAAACACGCATAAGCACTAAAACTTGTTATTGTCGCGAGACTTAAGAAGGACGGGATGTCTGTATGGTGTCAGCACAATATCGTCGGTTTTATGTTGTGCTGCCATCTCTTGTCCAGTTGTTCAACTATTTTAAAAACCTATAAAAAACAACTTGAAATAATGTGTTGCGGAAAAGGTAGGTATGGGAATTAAAAAACTTTAATTAAAATATAGTACAAGAAAATGCTTCGACGCTCTTATCGTCAGGTTTAACAGAGACAGTTGGAAACTGTTTTGGTTAACCTGAAGACGACCTAAGAAGGTCAAAACATTGTTCTTGTGTGTAACTTTAACTAAAGTTTTTAAAACTCAAACCAGTGGATATCTGCAATATATTTTTACCTCGAGCGACTTTTTCTTCATCATGAACTTGAAAATAAATTGTTTTTGTTTTTTTAAATGTTCATCAAAATCTATGCTACCATTTTAATTTGATTGTTTGTTTTTGAATTTTGCGCAAAGCTACTCGAGGGCTATCTGCGCTAGCCATCCCTAATCTATCAGTGTAAGACTAGAGGGAATAGATGACCTTAAAGCTGTACACTGGATGCGTTAACAAAAAGCTGGTTTATCGTAACTTAACCGATTTCATGTTCTGTTATGTGGTTTTTTCCATTTTCATGGATAGTTCAAAACAACTTGTTTCCGGTTTTACTATTGTTTCAAATTTATAGACAATTATTTTCTAGACTTTGAAATATATTTCATGTTGATACAGCTTCTACATATTGCAACTCGCTCGAATTTGTTTGTATTTTGTTTTGAATTTCACGCAAAGCTATTCGAGGAATATCTGCGCTATCCGTCCCTAGTTCAGCAGTGTAAGACTAGAGGGAAGGCAGCCAGTTATTACCACCCACCGCCAACTCTTAGGCTACTCTTTTACCAACGAATAGTGGGATTGACCGTACCATTACAACGCCCCAACGGCTGAAAGGGCGAGCAGGTTTGGTGCAACTGGGATTCGAACCAGCGACCCTCGGATTACGAATCGAATGCCTTAACACACTTGACCATGCCGGACCCTTCTCAAACTTATTTCAAAATTAAGGTGGCATTACTAATTGCATTAAAATACGTATTTATTGTAGCGTCATGTAATTATATTTTAACTCTATTATAGAAAAAAAAACTATATTAAAATGTTACGATTCACATTTACATAGTTGATTATTTATTAAAGGCGTCAATGATTTTGACTAAAACTCTCTATGTGTTACGTGTTTCCACGCGCTTCCAAGTAATATATAAGATTGGATTTAGTTAAGACTATTAATGGCTTTAAGAAACTTTTAATTCTGTAAATGTGAAACGTTGCATTTTCATTAGTTTTTTTATCATTTTTATATAAGCATTGTACAAGTCCCAGTCATTCATACTTATGGTATAATTCTAACAGATACGGCTGTATTTAGTAGTTTTATTGTTTGTTATATTGCATTGCAAAAAATGCAAAAAGTCTGAAAACTCTTGGCCTCTGCATGGCCAGATGTTTAGGGTTGATTGACTTGGAACCTGCAAATCACGAGTTCGAATTTCTGTTTCACCAAACATGCTCGCCCCTTCAGCTGTGGAGACGTTATAATCTGATAGTCAATCGCACTATTCGTTGGCAAAAGAATAGGATAAGAGCTGGCGACGGTTGGTAATAACAAGCTGTCTTATCTCTTGTCTTTCACTGCTAAGTTACGGACGACGAGTGTAGATAGCCCTCGTGTAGCTTTGCGCGATATTTAAAACGAACAAACAACAAAGAGCCCCTGACGAAATAAGTTAAAAACTCCAATTTCCACACGATATATAGTATAGGTTAGACACGTGGAATCTTTTATTTTTTGTGGAGTTTTATAAATTTGAAGTTTTGAAATTTTGAAAATATTTCATTATTATACATTTTAATAAACGTACACATGCTTACATTTGTGGTAAATTTTAATTGGTAATTTGTTTTTCTTTTTATATCGTTCGCCCCCCGCTAGTACAGCGGTAAGTCTACAATTTACAAAGCTAACATCAGGGGTTTGATTCCCCTTGGCGTGTTCATCAGATAGCCCGATGTGGCTTTGCTATAAGAAAAAACAAAACAAAACACACACACGCACACTCTTATATCGTTTAAGAAAATTCCATAAAGTTTTTATTTCAGAAAACTGTAAATGTAATTTGTGTTTCGGTTCGAAAAAATACCTTATTCTGTTATATAGTCTTCACTTAAAAATCACTGGTGAACACTAAATATAACTGTTTTACTATACAAAAACTATAACAAAACAAATAAACTGTTATATAACATGTTCTTCTTGGAGGTATATGTAACATGAAGGGCGTCTTTAAGAATCACAGTAGACAGATGTTTTCAGTGTCTCCGTTTAGTGCATATAGATGTGAGTTTCTTGATTTCCATGTCATACAAATGTCTATTTAGAACATATGTTTTGTTGCTTCTGTTATTTTGAATAATAAACACGTATTAGAAAACAGGCATTCTCAACATATCTATCTAGAAGGCATATGTATCCAAACTATCTCACGGTGGGACAGAGGTAACTTTAAGGAATTACAATGTTAGAATTTGAGGCTAGATTATCCGCGATGGCCGTTTCTGATAGCTTCGTTTGGTTTATTTTTAATTTCGCGCAAAACTACTCTAGGGCTATCTGCGCTAGTCGTCCTTAATTTAGCAGTGTAAGACTACAGGGAAGGCAGCTAGTCATCACCACCCATCGCCAACTTTTGGGCTACACTTTCACCAACGAATAGTGGAATTGACCGTGACATTATAACGCTCCCAAAGATGAGAGGGCGAGCATGTTTGGTGTGACGAGGATTCGATCCCTCGACCCTCAAATTACGAGTTGAACGCCTTAACCCACCTGGCCATGTCGGGTCAGTCTATTTTAAGTATATCTGACTTATAGAAGCACAATCTATAAATATCTGTTCCGTAAACATTTATTTTCAGAATACGTGAGTATCAGTATTTATGTTTAACATTTTTCTTTCAGGAAACCTTATAGGAACGTCACTTGTAGATACCACGAATAATCGTTCATTTTTTTTTCAGTGGTGATTATGTTCCATGTATTACTTCTAAAGACTGGATTTTCCTTTACAATCATGATTGACACACTTCTTCTTAACGTGAGATCAATATTTTCAGAGCACAGCCATTTAGAGAACAGCCATTCCAGTGGGTATTTTTTGTGTGTTTGGTTTTTTTTATTCTTATGCAGGTTTTCATAAACCGACTAATGTTCTGGTAGCCGGAGTGCAAATCACCTTTATGTAAGAATAATGACGCAATAACTGGTCATACGATAGGAATTTATTGCAAACTTGAACTGAAATTCATCCTTGGCTGATTCAAAAAGAAGATAAAAATAATGTAAAGACTGAAGTCTTTAGTCCTGTCTGTGTGAAACAAGACCAATGATTACTTCACTCAGACAGGATGAATGTATAGAATATATGACTGTGTTACGCTGTGGGAAGAGATCTTGATGAGAATAGAACCTGATCTAGATCAATGGTTCTCAACCATTCGTTTTTTGTTCTGAGCCCCTTTGTAAACACTGACGATCACGATCAATTTACTAGCGTTAGTGTATAAAGTGTCTGGTGTATTAAGTACTTACGGAATATATGAATACAACAACTGTTATCTATTTGCTAAATATGTTCGCTACCATTACACATTCTGACGACCCAATTTGAGATCGTGAACCATGGGTTGAGAAAGATTTATAATTACTGAGAAGCTTAACCACAGTATACCTCTCACAGAATGCACTTTTCACTCACGTTACTTTGGTCAGGTCGTAAGTAAAAGTAGGAGATCACTATCTCCAGATACTCCTAAGTTTCTAGATATGAAAATTAAAAAACTAAATATTATTTTTGTCCATTGACACCTTCCATGGTAATGCTCATCAATACCAAAGAAAAATAACATTTTACAGTGTCACCAGCACAATAATAATATGTAACAAAGCACAACCTACTTAAAACCATTCTGAATATCAAATACGTCATACCAAACAAAGTTTGGTGTGCCCAACGTTTTCATTTGTTTATTTTTATTTAATTCAAAACATATTTGCAAATTTTCATTTCCGTCTCATCTTTGGATATCTGAATTACAGGCTTTCCATTTTTAGATTGTTGTATTTGTGATGGCTCCTATATATTTACATAGTCTGAGCTTGTTTTATGTTTCTATACTTTTGTTTTCTCAGCTGTGAACTTATTTATTTAATTCTTACTTGTCTTGAAAATGAAAATATCTGGAGTCTTAAACTAACTAATAGAAAGAGTTTGTTTGTTTTTTTAATTTCGCGAAAAGTTACACCAGGGTTATTTGCGCTAGCCGTCCCTAATTTAACAATGTAAGACGAGACGGAAGGCAGCTAGTCATCATCACCTACAGATAACTCTGGGGCTACTTTTTTACCCACGAATAGAAGAATTGACCGCCACATTATAACACTCTCACGGTTAAAAGGGCGATCATGTTTGGTGTGACATGGATTCGAACCATCGACCCTCGAATTACGAGCCAAGTGCTTTAACCACCTGGCCATGCAGCGCCGTTTTGGTTTTATATCTCGCACTAACTGTCTTCCCTGTAGTCTAACACTATTAATTTAGGGACGGCTAGCACAGTTAGCCCTTGCGTGAAGTCCAATATGCAAACAAAGAAACATTCTACAACCTAAAATTTAAACAAAACCTAAACGTTATGAATGTTATTGCATACAATACAAATAATGTTGGAAACCTTCTAAGCAGTTTGGCAACGAATTTTCACTATGCAAGTTTAAAATACTGTCCTGTGGTTAAAGGGTTAACTTTCTACAGATAATTACATTAAGTTAAGTTATAAATTTAAATTGTATATAATTGTTTGGATCAATTGACTTATTTTTAATCACTTATTTCTTGTGCTTTGTACTGACTCTTATATGTTTTACGACACTCATGATTGGCCTGTAATGGCTACGTGGTTAGGAAGCTTGATTCGTATTAATCTGAGAGTCGTAGGTTCGAATCTCCGTCATACAACACATATTCGCCCTTTCATACATGATTACGTTATAAAATGACGGTCAATCCCTGTATTCATTGCTAAAAGAGTAGTCCAAGAGTTGGCGGTAGGTGGTGATGACAAGCTGCCTTACCTCTAATCTTATACTGCTAAATTAGGGACGACTAGCTCAGGTAACTTTGCATGAAATTAAAAGGACAAAAAAACAACACACCTGAACAAATTCACAGGTGCAACAACATGCATAAAAATAGCTGTTTACATGTATACTGTCATGGATAACACCAAAACAGTACTGTCGTGTTTATATATATATATATCAGTATTGTATATTATTGTATATGATTATAATATCACACAGGATTTATGATAACTCACGTGTGGAAAGTGCAAAGATTTTACATCATTATCTTTGTTTGTGCTGCCATCTATGCATCAATAAATGCAACGTTTTGTCTTGATATTATGAAATAAAAAATCCCAAGCAGAATTCAGTTAAAGTAAGATTTTTTAAGATAAAATCTTTCTATTTGGGTAAGTTTTTGTATTATCCAATTAAGCACACATTAATTGGTATACACTTATGCTAACACAGGCTAAGTACATTGACAACTACAAACGCTGCCAAATCATCACTATACTGTGTTACCATCTGTGGTCAAATCAATTCACTCATTGCAGTCAGCATCACAGAAAAACAAATGTAGGTAAAAGTCAGTGAAACAAAGTTTTTCGCTGTGATTTATCCAAAAGTGGTGAAGGGCATAATTATTTTATTGTAAAAGTGAAATTGGTGTACACGCATCATACACATTTACTAAATACTAGTTACGGTCTTCCTTGTCCCATTCATGAGATTGTTTCTTGTATCAACATCTTGTGAATGCTCATGGTGGTCCATTTCACAATACATAGTTTTGTTACAATCAGTTCACTTAGGATTAAGAAACCTTATTTGAATTAGCTGATACTATGCGTTTTTCACTTCACAAGTTATCAGATTAGGAATAAAAAGTGCATCTGTACACCATCACCCTACACAGCTCATCAAATAATTGAAATCTAAAATCAGCTCTTTGGTCAATGAAGATTTTCCAGGTGCTACTAAGAATTCTAGTCATTAGTCAACCAACGTGTCAAGAATGGACTGTACTAACATAGCAAACAATAGATAAGATTTGGTCATCCAGTTCCTACAATTATCAGCTGTATCTAGAGCAACAATTTGAAAAAGAAAGTCAGCAACTCTCTGATGGAGTTCACTACGTTTTGGTCTGATATTCCACTGGACAACACTTATGATATTTGCTCTATGTCTCAAATTGAATACATTCAGAAAAACAAACCTTTTTGTATATTATCACGCACACGTGTAAAAAATAAAATGGTTACCTTCTGTCCTTGTATTGTGCAAATTCTAATTTTTTGCTTCCTCTTCAGCAGTTTTGGTCACTAGCTGCATCAGGATGGTGTATCATGTCTCGATGAATTATAACAATAGTACAGCTCATTTATTTTCGCTTGACTGTTCTTACAGGTCTGAGGGGATTTTAATCTGCACTGCTTATCTACATGTCCCTCAGTGGCTTAACGGTATGTCTGCGGACTTATAACGCTAAAAACCGGGTTTCGATACCCGTGGTGGGCAGAGCACAGATAGCCCATTGTGTAGCTTTGTGCTTAATTCAAAACAACAACCACAACTTATCTACATTCAAAGAATCTCACTTCTCACTAGCTTTTTAACCTTGTGAGTTTTAACGTTCCTTAGCAAGTTTAACCCTAGTTTGTTAAGCTCTACCTAACGATTCTAACAGCAGTTCGTTGATTGAAAAGTGTTATCGTAGGAGGTAAATATTACTTAATAGACAGGCACAAGTCGCTGTATAATATGAGCTTTAAATATCACAGTATATCTTTTGGTATTGTTTCTAATAATAAAAGGACATGTCTTTGAGTCTGTTTATCTTTGTGTGTGTTCACCATAACTCCAAGAGAAAAAAATCTAGAAACCTGCAATTTTGCACACATATTAAACGGAACCTGAGTGTGTGCACTTGAGCATTATTATTTACCAGCGTACAAGTATACATCGTTTTATGCAAAACACCACATAGAAAAGAAATGTGGCTGCATAGTTCCAAGAACAAAGAACCTAGAAACCTGAAATTCTGCATCTATAATAAGTGGATCATCTGGATGTAAACTTAGGTATTACTATTTATCTTATCCACATGCTTGCTCGCACGCTCATATTTTTAATGAAGCAAGCTAGTGAAAAAATACATACAAAGAAGTCTTTCCTAATATTATAAATACAAATTGCAGACAGACAGACAGTGAGCGTACCTGCGTTCTTTAGATATATAACCACCATTTATTCAAGAGGAATAAACCTAGAAACCTGAAAGTTGGCACCTATATTAATTCAACCCTGAGGGTGTGCAACTGGGTATTACTTATCTTATTTTATCGACATGACTGCGCGCATGCGCTTGCTCATTTTTTTAATGAGGCAAGCTACCAAAAATCGAATCGAAAAGAAGTAGTTCCTTGTATAGCAACATATAATATATAAAAAAGGCCAGTGTATTTTGGTAGCAATGCGTTCCAATAGTAGCTTTCATGTAATGTTGCATAGCAACAAAAGTATATACGGTATACTTCTCTGCTAAAATTTGTTCAGAATACACACACATTCTATCAACCTAATAACCCAAGCAAAACCAAGTACTTTCGCTGTGCGTATAATACCAGGAATCATGAATGATTAATTACAAGAGATAAAGGAAAGGTATAATCTAATATTGTTGGGCTAAAACATTAAAAAAGACATTTCTTTGTAAACAACAACAAAAAACATAACTATGCTGGCATGAGTCGCCTCAACCTCACTAACATAACTGTTGTATTTTCTTATTTCATTCGGAAAGTTATTCAATATGTGGCTTTGGAACACAAGAGAGATTCAAAACATTCGTATTTAGTTTCAGTTTATATAAAGAAAGTAATAGCAATGCATACGATTAAGTTTCCGTTTAAATACGATTAAATGCATCCGTTTCGTTTCATTTAGAAGTAGGGTTGTTTACACTGTATTTGTCTATTTTATTTGTTCTATATCTTTTGCCCCCGCTTGTACAGCGGTATGTCTCCGGATTTACAATGCTAAAATCAGGGGTTCGATTCCCCTCGGTGGGCTGAGCAGATAGCCCTTTGTGGCTTTGCTATAAGAAAAACACACACACAAACACACTCTATATCTTTTACATAATGGAAAAAATAAATATTAGCTGTATCTAACGTTAACAGATGGCAGCACATTGCAAATTAATTGATTCTAAAATGTCTCAGTTATTTCTTTAGATATTTATTTTAATGTATTAGTAATTTTTATAGTTTAGCAGGAATAACCATCATTTAACGGGTTTTTTTTATCAGGTTAACTTATTACAGTCTGATTGGAAGAAACTTACTCTCCAATTTTTCTCGTCGTATCACCAAATATCTACATACTGAACAAAATTATCTTACGAGACTTTCATAAACAAGTGGCGAAAGATGTTATGTGACATTTATCACTACGTCACGATTCACAAAAAGAATGGTTACTTAATCCATTTGCAGTCTGAGTTATTATTCGTATATTGTTCAAATAAACAATTGTAGTAATATTTAGCTATTATATCAGTTTAAATTTACGAGCCAATCCAGCATCTTTTAGCACTAAGCCCAGGATTGGCAACAAAGGTGTCATTCTGGAAACCGGTGATTTAGGTTTACTTTGATATATATATCGATGAATGGAGCTCGGCAAAACTTCTAAAATGTAAAAGAAAAAAAAAAAACAATAACAACTAAATATTAATGTAAATGAGAGATGATGAAAAATTGTTTGTTTGTTTGTTTTGAATTTTACACAAAGCTACTCGAGGGCTATCTGTGCCAGCCGTCCCTAATTTAGCAGTGTACGACTAGAGGGAAGACAGCTAGTCATCACCACCCACCGCCAACTCTTGGGCTACTCTTTTACCAAAACCAACGAATAGTGGGATTGACCGTCACATTATAACCCTCCCACAACTGAAAGTGCGAGCATGTTTAGTGTGACGGGGATTCGAACCCGCGACCCTTAAATTATGAATCAAACGCCTTAAACCACTTGGCCATGCCGAGCCCATGTATGATGTGATCACATTTAGTATTGTGGTGGTCACTAGGAGTAATTTACATCCCGTGATCCCATAACATTGGATGTCAATAACAGGATGTCAAGGGTTTGTTTGAGCAGATAGTCTAATCTGGCTTTGCTTTAAAAGAAACAAATAAATCTGTGACAAACTTGCAGCTTCTATGATCCACATTCCTCATTATCTATTTATCCAATCATTTCCAGTTATGGCTTCGTTCTCTTCGTTTTTCTCTATTTCTCACAAACTCTTCCTCAGATGTGCTTTATTCTCACAATGTGCCAATGATGATATGTTCCTTTTAATGAAATATTTCAACACTATTCGTTAAAAATCGGTTTTACATTACATTTTTAATTATTCGTCCAGTCCACGATTTTCTCATCGCTCTCCTGTAGCAACTTTGAAACTGTACTATTTTCATCATTTTTCTTTAATGTTCAACTTTCGCAACTGTTAATAGCTATGTGAACAAAACTTTAATGATATTCTTCGATATTTCCACACAGTCATCATCTCTACCATACTCTTTATCATTGTTAACTTTCTCGTGAGCTCTATAGAACATCCTACACTGCTGTAATCATTGATCGTAGTGGAAATATTTCCACACAGTCATCATCTCTACCATACCCTTTATCATTGTTAACTTTCTCGTGAGCTCCATAGAACATCCTACACTGCTGTAATCATTGATCGTAGTGGAAATATTTCCACACAGTCATCATCTCTATCATACCCTTTATCATTGTTAACTTTCTCGTGAGGTCCATAGAACATCCTACACTGCTGTAATCATTGATCGTAGTGGAAATATTTCCACACAGTCATCATCTCTACCATACTCTTTATCATTGTTAACTTTCTCGTAAACTCTATAGAACATCCTACACTGCTGTAATCATTGATCGTAGTGGAAATATTTCCACACAGTCATCATCTCTACCATACCCTTTATCATTGTTAACTTTCTCGTAAGTTCTATAGAACATCCTACACTGCTGTAATCATTGATCGTAGTGGAAATATTTCCACACAGTCATCATCTCTACCATACTCTTTATCATTGTTAACTTTCTCGTAAGCTCTATAGAACATCCTACACTGCTGTAATCATTGATCGTAGTGGAAATATTTCCACACAGTCATCATCTCTACCATACCCTTTATCATTGTTAACTTTCTCGTAAGCTCTATAGAACATCCTACACTGCTGTAATCATTGATCGTAGTGGAAATATTTCCACACAGTCATCATCTCTACCATACTCTTTATCATTGTTAACTTTCTCGTAAGCTCTATAGAACATCCTACACTGCTGTAATCATTGATCGTAGTGGAAATATTTCCACACAGTCATCATCTCTACCATATCCTTTATCATTGCTAACTTTCTCGTAAGCTCTATAGAACATCCTACACTGCTGTAATCATTGATCGTAGTGGAAATATTTCCACACAGTCATCATCTCTACCATATCCTTTATCATTGCTAACTTTCTCGTAAGCTCTATAGAACATCCTACACTGCTGTAATCATTGATCGTAGTGGAAATATTTCCACACAGTCATCATCTCTACCATACTCTTTATCATTGTTAACTTTCTCGTAAGCTCTATAGAACATCCTACACTGCTGTAATCATTGATCGTAGTGGAAATATTTCCACACAGTCATCATCTCTACCATACTCTTTATCATTGTTAACTTTCTGGTAAGCTCTATAAAACATCCTACACTGCTGTAATCATTGATCGTAGTGGAAATATTTCCACACAGTCATCATCTCTACCATACCCTTTATCATTGTTAACTTCTTAATAAACTCCACACAGCAATCATTGTTGTTAATGGATCCTAGATATTCGAATTATCCATTCTCCTGTTTCTTATCCGTATTAATTTCATCCATTTCAATCAGTCTTCACGTGCCCGAATTATGAAGTCTGATAACAAAATTATTTATTAATTTTCTGAATGATTCTACTCTCATTTCAAACATTTTCTATAATTTTGTCACGCCGTATCTTCCACATATATATATTTTTAAAAGAACAACGTGATATAACATACCATTTAAGAACGCCCTTGTCATTACACACCTTATATTTGTAATCCCACTGTTAATGTTTACCGTTAACTCATTCCTTTTGTATAATCTAATTAATGAGAATAATACTATAAATGTAACAACATAACATCTGTGCAATTGCTTGTCAACAAACAACAACAAATAACAACTATTATTTCACGGTGGTTTGGAAAAAAAAACATGTGAAATATAATTGCTTTGTAAAGTTAATCTCACAGCTGAGAAAGTGAGTTAAATGTTTTCCATACTAATCTCTGTAAATCAACCTTGATTACTGATGCTTTGCAGAAATAATGTTTCTCTAATTACAATAGGAACTAACTGTGTTCACCGTAGGGGAGGTTTGGAGCTATTGCGTTAGTTGTTGTTTCTCACGTAAAAGTTTAATCACCAAACAGATTCCTCACGTTGTCATCCTGGTCAATACACGTAACGTTAATGTGGACACATGCGCACACGTATCACAAATTTCCAATATATTTATAGTTAGTATTAGGCCTTGTTAACTTTACAAACACTAGATTCTTTATCTGGTCCCTTAGAGATGTTCTGTAGTATTAGAAGAGTATATTATAATGATACACCATATTTGTTACATCCAAACTCGTTGTCAGCAATGGATAAAAAAATACACCAGTTTCTCTACACCAATGAAAAATATGAATGTTATTTAATTGTTGAGAGAAGTAGAAAAGAACACTATTAGTCCGTTGGTTTTAATATTGTTATACAGTTGGTGACAACTTGTACTGTTTATTTAGTGTTACGTTCATTGGTACTATTTATACTTCGAATGTCATTAATTGTATTTATTTTGATATCAGTATACTTTTATTAAGAAAATTGTTTTGTATATTAACTTAATATATCTACTTAGTTATCACCATTAGATTCCATCAACGAACATAGGGCCGCAATCGATTGCGGATTCTTCAACAAGTATTTAAGTGAGTAGGTTGTTAGCCCACTGCACCGAGCCGTCCCTAATTTAGTAGTATAAGACTAGATGGATAGCAGCTAGTCATCACCACTCACCGCCAACTCTTGGGCTACTCTTTTACCAACGAATAGTGAGATTGACCGTCACATTATAACGCCCCCACGGCTGGGAGGGCGAGCATGTTTGGCGCGACGCGGGCGCGAACCCGCGACCCTTGGATTACGAGTCGATTACCTTAACCACCTGGCCATGCCAAGCTGACCGAATCTCTTGAAATACTATTGAGATTACGGCAGGAAACATCGTTAACAAAGGAACCCAACTGATGAAACAATGCACTTTAATATTTTAAAACAGCAATTTAAGAAACGTATACTTAATTAACTACACTGACGACTAGGTTGATTTTAGATTCGCTCTGATCAGAAGTTCATATTCATTATTCTCTTTTTCCCTGTTCCAACCTCTGTCTAACAACACATTATTCAGATGCAGATCTGATGTCGAAGGTATTACCATTAGTCTTCAATATATTCTAGCCATTAGTTACATATCAACCAGCACCAGTTACGTCACTACGATTTCCAAGAACCAGTCACTCTATATAGTTGAACACCAAATAACTTATAACTAGCTACACTAATGCCCCCTCCACAGCGGGATAGCAGCGAAATGTCTGCGGACCTACACCTCTAGAAACCGGGTTTCTATACCCTTGGTGAGCAAAGCAAAGATAGCCCATTGTGTAACTTTGTGCTTAATTCCAAACAAATAAACAAACACTTTAATGAACGCGTCTTTCTTTACAACAAGTGTTGGAAGTTTGTACCTTAGGTCTCATGCGAAACGGAAAATACATTATCACGAATTTTGTACACACCTGACACACAACTACCAGTTGTATGTATGTGATTTTATGGTTTTAAAATGATCACCAACTTACCGTACAAAAAACTTAATTTAAAAAAACTTAAAATATTGCACCAAAACATTTTACTAACCACACAGGACACACTGCAGAACTAAAACATTTTATAACAGTACACAACAAGAACTATCTAAATAAGGCATTTTTAGAACTGTTTAAATGATTTTGTTAAATAATTGTGTAGTTATTAGTATAGAAGAAACAAGCTAATATGTAAACGGTTCAATGTTTTCTGTGTTATACAAGATGGTCCAGAACATAATTTTCTCACACTTAAACACTTTTGTATTTTTAACATTTGCCACCAAAATTTGTTTCTTTTACGTCAGTGTATGTGCCATGATTATAATATTGTTCACACAGTGTATGTGCCATGATCATAATATTGTTCACACAGTGTATGTGCCATGATTATAATATTGTTCACACAGTGTATGTGCCATGATTATAATATTGTTCACACAGTGTATGTGCCATGATCATAATATTGTCCCCACATAACCGGAATTAACTAAATATTGTGAAAACGTAATGTCAGGTAAAACAACGTTGTTAATTAATCTTGAAAGTTTGAAAACTTCCCTAAATCTCACTTATAGATGATCTGAGGTGTTAATTATAGATTTTTAAAGGTTTTTGAGACATAAAAGCGAGTTTATTTTCTGTTGTTTGACAGTGGAATGTTTTATATTTTTATTACGTCAAATGATTTTCATATTTTGCAAAGAGAGATGAGGCACGACCCTGTAACCATAATGAATTTGGCATAGATTTTTCCATTTAGTTTAAGTTATTAAGAAAGTGTCTGTTTCTTTCATTCATATATATATATAGTTTGTTATAACCAAAATCTAGCCGAAAGAGAATAAAAAATTCTGCATCCATTGGAATGATCCTAGGCTACAGGCTATAATGTGGGATACAAAATATACCCTAGGTTTCGGAGGTGACTGAAAAGTAGGACCTATATTGCGATGGGGATACATCGTCTATTAGTCTTAACCTCCGTTCGCCAGTCTCACATAAAAACTAAGACAAAAGCAAAATATTAGCATTGTTAAAACGTTGATACAAAAATTAATATTAAATGTATTTAATGAAGAACCTTTAAATAAAATTATTAAAGTATTTTGTAATCAGTGTGAGAATGAATTAAATAAATATAAAGATATAAAAATTTCTAATAACTATTTTTAGTTGTGAGTAACGTCATTAAACAACTTGGCACTACTTTATTTCTAATTTATATTGCTATTCCTTTATCTTATTTCTTCATGTGAGACTGGTGAACGGAGGTTAAGACTGTTAGACTGCGTACTTCCGCAATCACCTTCAAAACCTAAGGTACATTTCATATCCCACATTATAGCCTGTACCGTGGGATCCTTTCAACCGATGCAACGTTTTGTATTTTTTAATTCTGATTTGGTTTGTTTTTGGTTATAACAAACTAACATTAATCATGGGTTTGGATTTGCTGTTTTTAACGCGGTTCTTTCTCTTGATTTTGTTTGAATTTTTTCAACTCTTCAGTATTAATATTACCTTTATGGTCCCGCATGGCCAAGTGGTTAAGGCACTCGACTCGTGATCTGAAGGTCGCGGGTTTGAATCTCCGTCACACCAAACTTGCCCTTCCTTCGAGCCGTGAGGACGTCATAAATGGACGGTTAACCTCACTATATGTTGCCAAAAGAGTAGTCCACGAGTTGGCGGTGGGTGGTAATGGCTAGCTTCATTACCTCTAGTCTAACACTGCTAAATTAGGGACAGCTAGCACAGATAGCCCTCATGTAGCTTTGCGCGAAATTCAAAAGAAATCAAACCATTTACCTTTATGTTATATATGGAGACATATCTTCTTTCATTATTTAAATTGACTTAACTAACAATACTGAAAATAAAAAGTATTTGATATATATATACCAGCAAGTATAAATTCTCAAAAGAAAAAGTACAAATACGCTTAAGGTAACGTTCATGCTGAGCAGATCATTGGAGTTTTGTCGAACTTTTTCTATAAAAAAATTGTCACGTTCTAATTAGCGTCACTAGTTTCCGAAGAACAAGTTATTTGAGAGGGAAAGTCACGTTTATACATAGGCATGTACTAGTCTTAATGCATAACTGAATTTTTGCAGAACAATTATAGTCGGGTGTTTGGTATAGAGAGTCATTAAATTAAGTAGGTTAATTCTAAGTTATGCTATCTAGCTGTGTTTTCATACTGCTCTCTAATGTTTTATACGTTACTAATGTGGGTATTTAATCTTTGTGGTCACTTCAATGAGAACTTTACGTCATAAGTCTTATTTTTCACCATTAGTGGTCCGATTTAATAACCTGGTTTATTTCTTTTTTCCTGTTTTATTAAGAGTAACTGCCTTCTAACAACCAGCCGCAGTGTCGGACCATGTGAACGAGGTTATTCACTACTGCTTCTCACGTTAAATCTATTCCACAGGCAAAAATTACGAACAGAATTACCCCTCCCCAATGGTACAGCAGAATGATTGCAATCTTATTACTCTAGAACCAGGGTTTTGATACCCGTAGTGGATAGAGAGGAGATAGGCTATTGCGTAACGTAGCTTTGTACTTAGCTTCAAACAAACAAATGAGCAGAAATTGAATCTGATAGATGGGGAAGTAGAGCCTATAAAGCGATGATAAAACCCCATCTCTCGGATTCAATTTTTGCTCATTTGTTACCTCTGACCAAAGTAAATGTATGCGAATTAATATGCTTTCTTTAATCTGATATTTGACGAAGAAAAAAAGAGAACTTGAGCAAAAATTAAACGGAAATTGGTAATAAGAATATATTTATTTAGAATTTGAAAAGTGAAGGTAAACTTTAAAAAAATCAGAGAGGAGAAAAATACAAAACTGCCAATTGTAGATAGCGAGGCACATCAAGTCAATGTTGACTAACGAGAAACAAAGTACACTGAACGTATGAAAATAGGTAGAAAAATATGAACTGATATGTAGAAATGTTTATTTGTTATTAAGCACAAAGCTACACGATGAAACTATCTATGCTATATCAAACCCAGTTGTTGTTTTCAACGTTGTGATTTTTCAGATATACCGCAGAGCCTCTAGGAGCTGTTCAGAAATTAAAACAGAAAATTTTAAACAAGAAACCTGGAAAAAAAGTACAAAAAACCTGCTAGCTTTGTTTGTTTGTTTTGAAATTCGTACAAAGCTACTCGAGGACTATCTGTACTAGCCGTCCCTAATTTAGCAGTGTAAGACTAGAGGGAAGGCAGCTAGTCATCACCACCCACTGCCAACTCTTGGGCTACTCTTTTACCAACGAATAATGGGATTGACTGTAACATTATAACGCCCACACGGCTGAAAAGGCGATCATGTTTGGTGCGACGGGGATGCGAACCCGCGATCTTCAGATTACGAGTCGCACGCCTTAACTCACCTGGCCATGCAGGGCCGAAAAACCTGCTACCCTGTCAGTTTACAACAATAATGTAAGCTAACAAAATACTTGATTACAATGGTTCATTCCACGACTGATTTACCATGTTGAATAAGTACAGGGAATCCAACCTTTCGTTCTTCCTGCTACACTAGAATGAACTAAGTTCTAGGTCATATATACATTTATTTATAAAGTAAAAACCAGGTTATTTGGCATCCACAAAGTTTCTAGAAACGACTGTAGTTGGGTTAATAGATTTATTAGGCAAACGTTTTGTCTCTAGACGTGAGGTAATATCCTGAGAAATGTTTACATTCAAATTACATTTCACCAAGTAATCGTAGAATAATACCAGCTCCTTATGGGCTGTTAATATGAATAATACAAATACTATATCTCTTGATTTATTATTAGTATAAAGTTCTCATTAACTGATTTCTAATGCTCCCAAATTTTTTCTTGTGTTATGACGTTTCTATTCATGTAATAGTTTTACATAGCTGACATCGATTTTTTCATATTTTTACTGACGCTAGTCCCTTTCGTTTTTCATATTCCTTACCTTTAGCTGCTATATTTTACGTGTTTTTTTCTGTATAAAAACTTTACAGTCTAAACGTTTGACTTTATTGCTATGACATTATCAGCATTATATATTTTCAGTAGCAATTTTTGATATTGGTTTCTGGTTTAGTTAAGATTAAGCTTTTACGTTAAATTTGCTCTATTGGCTAATTAACGTTTCTTATAATGTCTACAAATAATATTGTTCCAGAAATACATTTCTTTCTAGTTTTACTTGGTTGCACTGGCTAACTTTCTTATTGTTCTTATTTTTGTCTAGTTTTCGTGGTTTATTGTTCTTGTTTTTGTTTAGTTTTTCGTGGTTTATTGTTCTTGTTTTTGTCTAGTTTTTCGTGGTTTATTGTTCTTGCTTTTGTCTAGTTTTTTCGTGGTTTGTTGTTTTTGATTTTGTCTAGTTTTTTCTGGTTTTATTGTTCTTGTTTCTGTCTAGTTTTTCGTAGTTTATTGTTCTTGTTTTTGACTAGTTTTTCTGGTTTGTTGTTCTTGTTTTTGTCTAGTTTTTCGTGGTTTGTTGTTCTTGTTTTTGTCTAGTTTCTCGTTTTTATTGTGGTTTTATTGTTCTTGTTTATTGTTGTCTAGTTTTTCGTGGTTTATTGTTCTTGTTTTGTCTAGTTTTTAGTTTTTATTGTTCTTGGTCTAGTTTCTCGTTGTTCTTGTTTCTGTCTAGTTTTTCGTGGTTTATTGTTCTTGCTTTTGTCTAGTTTTTTGTGGTTTATTGTTCTTGTTTTTGTCTAGTTTTTCGTGGTTTATTGTTCTTGTTTCTGTCTAGTTTTTTGTGGTTTATTGTTCTTGTTTTTGTCTAGTTTTTCGTGGTTTATTGTTCTTGCTTTTGTCTAGTTTTTCGTGGTTTATTGTTCTTGTTTCTGTCTAGTTTTTCGTAATTTATTGTTCTTGTTTTTATTTTTTGTTTTGTTGTTCTTGTTTTTGTCTAGTTTTTCGTGGTTTATTGTTCTTGCTTTTGTCTAGTTTTTTGTGGTTTATTGTTCTTGTTTCTGTCTAGTTTTTTCGTGGTTTGTTGTTCTTGTTTCTGTCTAGTTTTTTGTGGTTTATTGTTCTTGTTTTTGTCTAGTTTTTCGTGGTTTATTGTTCTTGCTTTTGTCTAGTTTTTTCGTGGTTTATTGTTCTTGTTTCTGTCTAGTTTTTCGTAATTTATTGTTCTTGTTTTTGACTAGTTTTTGTGGTTTGTTGTTCTTGTTTTTGTCTAGTTTTTCGTGGTTTGTTGTTCTTGTTTTTGTCTAGTTTCTCGTAGTTTATTGTTCTTGTTTTTATATAGCTTTTCGTGGTTTATTGTTGTCTAGTTTTTCGTGGTTTATTGTTCTTCTATTGCGTCTTTAATTATCTTTTGAAATTACTCATTTCATTGTTTTGAAGCGTCATTTTATGTTCTTAATTCAAACTTTTTACGTTTTCATTGATGCATGATATCAAGGTAGTTATCATACAATCTTTTACAGTTCCAATTTTTACTTTTTTATCGTGTGCTGAAAAATCGGTTTACATAAGTTTTATCGCTCTTATTCTTTTGGTGAGTTTTCAAGTAGAATCTTTCTTTCAGGTTTCTCTTAAGTTCACATCAAAAGATTTTATACAACCATTTTATTTTTTTACGTCGTAATTTTTTTGTCTTTATGCTATTTGTTAATGTATTCAAGCACCACGTGATTTCATCGTCTCTCTTAATGTCACAAACCATATCATCAATGTATTTCCACAGGAAAAGTAGTGGAAACATAGACCTATTAACTAACTGCATTTGTCTTTTTGATGATGAGGAACAGTGTTACCAATATTGGAGATAATATGGTTTCTATTCTTAAACCTTCTCTCTGTACATAGAAGCTTTTAACTGTTTTGTTTCTCAAAATATAAAACAGTTGTTGGTTCCAAATTCCAGCAGTTGTTTAACGTCTCCTAAATTTATTTTTATATCTATGTTTTAATTGTTGTCAAATATACATGACTGTTTCATTTTAATGTGAGTATTATGAGTTAGATAGTGTATACGGTTTGTTTGCTTATTTAAGTTAAGCCCAAAATTATACAATAGGCTATCTGTGCTCTGCCAATCATATGTATCGAAACCTGGTTGCTAAAGCTGTAGGTACACAAACGTTCTGCTATGTCACTGTGACGCAGTTTATATAGTGCAAATGTTATATTTAGTTATTTTTTGGAAGAATAGCTTTACGCATCGTATGTTTTGTTGCTCAATAGTTATAAATTAATGATTTTTATATTATTGTATCATATTACTAGAATATTCTGAGTCTTTCTCGTTGTTTTAGTGAAATATTATTGCATAATATCTAGCGGCTTGTGGAAATTTCTAGAACTCTGTCGGGGTTTATATATAGGTCGAATATTTAGTTCAAGAGATAGATTCTGTGTAATTGTGAGTTTAGCCATGAAAAGCGTAAAGTGGCGTTCTTAATGTAAAATTATCACAGGTTGTTTTGTAATAACAGATTATAGAAGGAAAATTCATTTCTTCAGTTGTGTTTAAAAGTGAGTGAACCAACTTTTCTTCACTTTGACGAAAGAGGTACAATTGGTCAGAGCTCTGGATACAACTGTGATATCCAACAGTGTAACGAACATTTATATATACATTTTACTTATTTTGATATAATTGTGCTGTTTGTTTATTGTTGAAATATATCGCTAACAAGTCACAAACACCTACTACGAAAAATCCGACTCAAACAAAGAAAGAGACAATTGTCTATTTTATTTAGTATAGTTTGAGTGGCTTCTTTGACTGGTATTTGAATGTGCTTTGTCTCTCTACTGAAGTTACACATATTGGTATTATGTTGTTTTTTTTTAAAAGCTAGTTGTAAACCACAGTTTTTTATTTTTTGATTATCGTTTTAAGACCCAAGCTGACCACTTACATGCCTCCTCCAGTGACACAGCGGGCTATCAGAGGACTTACAACTCTAGAAACCAGGTTTCGATACCCGTGGTGGACAGACACACATATAGTCTATTGTATATCTTTGTGCTTAGCTTCAAACAAACAGCAAAATCATTTGCATAATTCGTATAACAGATTACGTAGTTTCTGCAAAATTATTCCTTGATGTTGATTTGAAATTACAAGTCAGATCCATTACTAACTTGTTCATTATTTAAATAATCAGGTGAAACATCAGATTCATAAAACAGACCTTGCACAGTAACACTTTGCTTTTATATAATAATCATGTTCATAGTTCGTATTTCTCAGATTACTTTCTTCCAAGTTATGTCTCTTTATAAATTGTAATGAAACAAAGGAATTACGCTATACCGGAAATTAAAGCATAGTTTTTGGTAACTTGTGTCGTTCTGTATTTGACGTCGTAATCGATACCAACGTAAAATGGCTACCTTCAATAACTACATACATCATCGTTAATGTGTCTCTGCGAGTGTATATGTCTTTGGACAAAGTAACAACAGAACTCTTGTAGGGACAGAAACGATGTGATAGTGATTGTAAATACAATCAGCGATAACGAAAACCTTCAAAGTAGAAAAATAGTGTAAGTGTAGCTATAAAAAAAATGAAACATTATAACGGCTTGGGGCACGTGATGGTGTGAGAATTTTTTAGTGCAAATAAAGTAAGGGTAAATCGTATTACAGACAGGATTGTATTATCCTGTTTTATTTTGTATTTTAAATTAATCTAGTGACATTAGGATATGATTAAAAAATGTAGGTTGATTTAAAGTTAAAAGCGAAACAGAATAGTCCGCAAGGCTTTATTACTGTTAAAAACTGAACGTTACACTTTAACAAGTTTCAGAAAGTCTATTCAGTCTATTTCAAGCTAGCAACTGATCGGTGTTTAAAGAAGGATCACTGTATTGCAGTTTGTTTATAATTGTAATCATATATCTATTCAGTCTATTTCAAGCACAGTGACTTTCCAAACATCCCGTATTAAGAGTTTTGAAAACCAATAGCTTAAAGCTAAAGTACGCTATGTTTTTCTTAAATTATCAATAAGCAAGTTTACTTCAGTTTCACATCGTATTCATTTTATCACATATTCAGTACGTGTTTATCGTTTTTTATAATTTATACTTTTGATTGAATTATTATTAAATATAAATTTAATAAAGATAATTCTAATTCACATAAGATGATGCTAACTTTCCGAATTAGATGTATTTAAATGTTTGTGAAGAAGGGCAACAGTAGAAAACTATAATAATATTTTCATTGTTAAAGCCAACATATTTGTTTACGGTTGATCGTATTAATACATACGTGACTATTATTTCAAATAATTAAACTAAGAATGAGAAAACGACAATATTTTCAGCACAACTACTTTTTTTGTGTTTTTTACATCTTAGTGACTTCAAAAAGAAAACATTTGAAAATTAAATTATATATACATATCATGGTACTGTGTGTTGTCTGTTTTATGCCCATGACAATACTTCTCAGGGAGTGGATGGATCTTTACCAAAATTAGTATGGGAACTTGTTATATCCATGTTGAGGTGCATACAATTTTCAGTTTGCAGTTTTTATGGGCATTTGTTTTACCACTTTGGGTGGACCTTCATCAAATCTGACGTAAAGGTTTTGTTGGGTCCACCCGGAAATAGATGCAAACTTGCAATTTACATTTTATGTTATGTAACTTTTATGGGTATTTTTGTACAATTACGTATAAGAGAAGCAACTTTTTATGTCATAATATAACCATTCATTAATCATGAACTTACATAATTCAGAATTATCATATTTATTCAAAATAATTTCGAATAATATTTTTCTCTAATACAAATATGATATGTGTGTAAGAACACACATATATACAAAATTATAGAAAAACCCTGGACAGAAGATACCAGATAAAGTTTAAGAGAGAAAAAACACTAAATAAAAAGACATCTGTATTATTTTATTATGTTACCACCGTACGTAGTGTTTTCTGTTTCTTAAACTATGAATATCATATACGCTCCCTAGCTTAAAACGTGTTTGTTTTGCAATAATCACTACCTCGCTTGTTCTTTTCACAATATATATTAATATTTTATCACAGTTAAAATCGGGTTAATCTAAATATTAGCTCACTTAAAACGTGTTAGTTTCAAAACGTATTGATTCTTATAACAGTTATTATGTTACGTATTATCATTCATTTCGGACGAGTCCCTGATTTATTGTGTTACGTATATAAACTATGTTAACGTATTACTATTTCCAGTAACCGAAAATTTGAATTTACAAGTTTGCCAACAAAACTGATGCACATTATTTTCTTTTTTAACACAAATATATTTTAATATACAAAAAAAATACAATTTATAATAACGGCTATTACTTATACTTATTACAAATAATGATTTATATACAACAGTTTTAAAAACTTACAGACAATACTGAGTCTTATATCCATTCTAGAACTTAATATTTTATCAACGATCCAAGTCCACGACGAGCAGATTAATTTTGAGTTAATATTGTCGCACCACGTTCAGGCTAGTTAGCTTGATTGGCCTCACAACGCTGATTATGATATTTAACGTACTCGTAGAAATTATAACCTCTGAGTAATTCACTTAAGCTGAACAGTTTGTAATGTTTGAAATTTAGAAAGTTTCCTGGTCAAATTATGTGTTTTTTCAATCAATAGGCGTTAATCACAATTATAGCTTTCTAGGCCTATAGCACACTGCCTGGAGCTGACCAATAATATTAATCTATTTGTATCTCGGCGGTTGGGTTTTTATATACGAATCATGTGGGACTCTAGAACATTCACTAAAGTTCACTTGGCAGCAATACTGTCAATAACTAATATTATATATACACCTGGTTCATTGTTGATCCTTACGCTCAAGAACCTTCTACAAATTTCAAGAACAGACGGGACTTGCGCAATACGCAGTCAAGCAATCACATGCAATATATAAAAATATATATACATACACAGTAACAAGTGTAGGCACTACGGTAAAAGTATAACAGTAAATCTGTTACACGGTTGAAAAATGAGGCAACCCGCACTTGTTAATTTTCCAATATATTATTTTTTATCGCAGTTAAAAATAAAATAATCTGAATGTAATAAGCATTAGTTCATCTAAAATGTGATAGTTTCACAACAGATTAATTCTTTACTATAGTTCAAAAAAAGGAAGATAACCAGCACGTGATAAAAGCTACTTCGCTCAAAATATATTAATATTTTTATATGTAAGTTCATTATTACGTTTATGAACAGAATAATCCGAATGTTTCTTCTATCTCACTACTAAGGAAGAAAGGACAACTTTCTAAATATTCTCAGGTTATCAGCTTTCTCAATTCTGGTACGTTTTTTTAATGCTCTCTTCCTGTTTTCAGAGAACCATGAATTTTTCTATTATTAAATGTTTACAAGAAGTAGTTTTTTGTTTCAAATCTAGTTATGAGTAACCATAGTTCTTAAAATATGTTTTTTCTTTTTATACTTGTATATTTATTTGTAATATTATCCTTTCCCTAGAATCTAGTAAACATCTTAACCTAATGAAGTCTCACTACAGTACTTCTTAAGTTTTAATTCACAAATAGTATGAAACCGGCAGTAATTCTAGATTCATTTTTTCATGTCATATGACGCTGAATGTAAATATATAATAGTTGGGTGAATGTAAGTACACTAATGAGTTACATATCACTAATAAACATCAAATACAACTGTTTAAAAGTACCTGTATGCATATATTGGCTGTAAGTTAGTCCATTTTGTATATATACCGTATTACTTCGAATTTAAGACGCACTCAACTTTTAAAAAGGGATTTTCAGGAAAAAATAGAATAATAATTATATATGAGTAAATATGTCTTAAAAGAGTTTATTAACGATTCAACAACGTTAATAATGTATTTAAAATGAAATATAATAAATATATATATATATAATATACAGGAAATTAAAATTTTTCTTTACAATAACGTTTCTTCTTACTTTTTTATTTAATCGAAATGATCCTCCAATGTTTCCTCTGACTTACTGTTATATTGTGAAGTTGAAGCATGATACACTCACTATTTTATTAAAGAATTTTATGTTGCGTTCCATTTTCCGCATTGGATAAACAGCATTTTAAAACGATTTTCCAGTAATATTGCCCGACACTTCCTTATAAGCTTTTGAAATTCATCCTCTATTGTTGATGTTGATGTCCTTTTTATTTTGCCACTAGGTGTCAGCATGATTGTATTTATTCAGCCAAGCATCTTTGAATGACTTCTTAATGGACACATGAAGAGGTTGTATGTTTGTTTTTGTTTGTTTGTTTTTGAATTTCGCACAAAGCTACTCGAGGGCTATCAGTGCTAGCCGTTCCTAATTTAGCAGTGTAAGACTAGAGGGAAGGCAGCTAGTCATCACCACCCACCGCCAACTCTTAGGCTACTCTTTTACCAAGGAATAGTGGGATTGACCGTCATATTATAACGCCCCCACGGCTGAAAGGGCGAGCATGTTTGGTGCGACGTGGATGCGAACCCGCGACCCTCAGATTACGAGTCGCACGTCTTAACACGCTTGGCCATGCCGGGCCGAAGAGGTTGTAACTGACTTGTCATTCCACCTGGAATTATCACCAGATCACTGTTTTAGTTCCTTAACCTACTCGTGATTTCATCAGAGAGATGGCCATGAAATGCATCCATTAAAAGCATGCTCTGTTGCTTTAATAATGCACCAGGCTGATGTTCTCGTACACATTCCAAACACTCTTCCATTAACTCTGATGTCATTAATGTATTTTTCTCGTGCACGAACTATTACATCTTTGCAAACATTTTCTCTTGGCAATGTTTCTCTGTTTAATATTACATACGGTGGTAATTTATTTCCATCTGCAGTTAAACATAGCATGACACTAACTCTTAGCTTTTCATAACCAGTGATTTTGATTACGACCTGTTATTCTCCTTTGGCATTTACAGTGTAGTTGGGAGGCATATCGAAAAACTGCCGTTTCATCTGCGTTACTGACTTGGTTTAGGAAATATTGATTCCTTTAACGTAGACCAATAACGCAACGTTAATATTCAATAAGTTTGTTTCAAAGTCAGACGGCAATTTTTGACTAATTGTTGTCCTTCGCCGTAATGATAAACCTTCTCTTTTCATAAATTTCTCACACCTGCCACGACTAGCATTGAAAGTTTGTTTGTTTGTTTTTTGGAATTTCGCACACAGCTACTCGAGGGCTATCTGTGCTAGCCGTCCCTAATTTAGCAGTGTAAGACTAGAGGGAAGGCAGCTAGTCATCACCACCCACCGCCAACTCTTGGGCTACTCTTTTACCAACGAATAGTGGGATTGACCGTCACATTATAACGCCCCCACGAACCCACGACCCTCGGATTGCGAAGCGCACGTCTTAACGCGCTAGGCCATGCCAGGCCTAGCATTGAAAGAAATACCACTATTTCCTGTACAATCTTTTGCTTTTAACATTAAGACTTCTTTATTTCGTAACTCTCTGAAATACATTAAAATGGCAGCATTAATTTCAGGATAACTTCCTTTTCTTGGGCCGCAAAATGACCTTTTACTTTTCTTGCTAGAAAACAATTTGGTTTTCATGTCACGCCAAAGATGTACATTCGCCTCACTCACTGTATACGTTATACCGGCTGCACGATTTGCAATCTTTTCAGCGAACAAAATAACTTTTCTTTTAAATTCGGCATCTTAAGTAAAACTATTTACCATGGGTAAAATACCAATGACAAAAAAACCGAATTAAACAGCGTCTGAAGAAAAGGAAAGTCGCCCAAAGACTGACGACGGTGATATCCAACTACACCGCTAGAGGGACTGACATCGGCAAATTTCACGTTTTGTACGTATTTTTCTAGTCTTTCTGGATTAAGTTATTTTTAAAATATAGTCCAATCTGTTTGGTAATACAGGAATTTTTTGAGTTATTTGAAGAAAATGATTTTTCGAAATTTTCGAAGAGTGAAAAAAATAATACCTCGAATTTAAGGCGTACCCTAATTTTCAGGTTGGAAAAATGTGAAAAATGTCTCCTAAATAAGGTACACACACACACAAACATATACATTTTCAATTTAACCATCGTAGAAATTAGAAGCAGCTGCGTTTAATTTATCCATGAAAAGGTTTTTGTTGTTCTTTTCGACCGTCTGATTACAACAAATGTTAGAAAAGTCTTGCTTTCAGGTAAAGTGTTGCCATGGCAACTAAGAAGGAAATACTACGTCCTCAAAGCGATACAAGAGAACTGTTACAGTAGAAATTATATAGACATCCTCTATCTTATGAATACTGGTGAGTTTGTATTTAATATTTATTAGATAACTTCCAGGAATGTAGTATTGTCAAAAGTATAAAATGTTATAAACGGTAAAAATACACGAGATCAAAAAGTAGAGATGCAAGTAAGGGTAAAAATACACCACGCCAATTGGTAAAGATGTTACCAATGGTACAAATTTATATAAAATATAAGTACGTCCTTATCTGTATGTTTATAGATTTGTATCAGAATTGTTTGTTTTTGGATTTCGCGCAAAGCTACACGAGTGCTATTTGCGCTACCTGTCCCTAATTTAGCAGTGTAAGACTAGAGGGGAGGCAGCTAGTCATCACTACATATCGCCAACTTTTGGGGTACTCTTTTACCCACGAATAGTGGGATTGACCGTCACATTAGTAACGCCCTCACGGCTGAAAAGGCGAGCATGTTTGGTACGACCGAGATTCAAACCCGCGACCGTCAGGTTACGAGGCGTACGCCTTAACGCGCTTGGCCATGACGGGCCTCCAGGTTTTTATATAATCAGCGATTATAAAGATTTTATTTCCCATACTAATTCTGTTTGGAATTACAGTTAAATTTTGAGTTATTAATATTTCGAAATAAAACACGAAAAAGAGGTAAATGTTATAATATTTATCAATATATTTATTTTCGGTGCTTTTCAAGATATAAAACAATTTACGCTTTCTCCAGAAACCGGTTAAATAAAGTGAAAAATCTCTACAGTTTAATGGGTAAAATTCATTGTGATAAGCCAGTACGAGTCTGCTAATTTATTTAAGACATTTGTTCATCTGATTACATGAGTTTTGATTTTATACCTTTTTACATTACACAGTAATTAGTTTATGACCATCCTTTGTTTACTTTCCTAGAGTTAAAAACATGTAAATGCAGAAATTGACTGAATATTTGAACGTTTGAATTCTGAAATCCGTCACTAAATGAAAATGTACAAATACCTTTATTTGCTGTCACGTGTACTTGTTCTTACATTCTGTAAATCGTTTTACACATTACAAATGCGCTTGGTTATCTTCATTTCTGCACTCACTTGTTAAAATGTCACGTGAGAAACTAATGTCAAATAACATGTTTTTACAAGGCACGCAGAACAACTGTGCTCAAGAGCTCTCAAGACCGACTGAGTGAAAACAAACTTGATTTTGTTTCTGAAAACAACGACAACTTGCAAATAAGTACTGGCACCAGTCAAGGAGAAGCATCACAGAAAAAATTTTGAAATGCCATTGGGACTCATTTCTAGAGGAGCATTTGCACTGCCATCGGCAAGTTGTCACATCTGATTCTTCCACCGCGTGCGATGTTCGAAACCACTGGTGTGGTGTTGAAGTGAAAGGCTAAGCTCTACTGTACATACAAGTTAAGATTTACCATTGAGGATCATAAGAAAAAAACAAAAGCGTCATCTACGGATGGTGAATATCATTAGAGCTCTGTAATTGCTATTGAAGTGTTTGTCTGAAAAATTTTGCTTTATATATATGTTTCTAACTGTTGCTGTTTCAGCGCGTAAGGATACAAAATGGACTATCTGCCTTCTATCCACAAAGAGAAACGGAACCATGAATTTAATCAAGCTAATTTTGGTTTTAAATAGAGAAGAAATCAAGTTGAAAGGAATTAAAAATATTTTACACCTTACTAAATCTGTTCTTAGGTTTCCAGAATGTTAGCGTATTCCAAAAACATTTGAACCGCTGGTATGTCACACAGTTTGCAAACGAACCATAAGGTGTTGTAGATTGTCATGCTCAGATAATACAGTGTCTTAATTTGCTATTAAATCCATATCGAATGTTGTTTTACTTCGATTATTCATATATCATAATTCATGAATATTCATATACTACAATCCACTTAGATGCCCGTCTTCCATAAAACAATCTAACTGTTAATTCATATCTAAACACTAACAATCTAGTACTGCTTAAAATGAATGTTTATGTTAATTCATGTGGTTTTAAGATTTAAAGTCCAATAGATTTATTTTTAAACATTTATTGTAATATCTGTATTTGTTTCAGTTTGATGCATTTGAACAATGTTGTTGGTTGTGTATTACGCAAGCCTGGCTTGTTTTATAAATTTGTAGAATATTCTCTAGCGTAGGAATCAACAATATATGCTTTACAAAAATACAGTTGTCAAGAGACAGGAATAGAATATTGTTGGTCGCTACAATTAATATACTACAAGCCTCGAAAGATGTATTGTAATAAATGCTTAGTAATAGAGCTATGAAACTTGATTCACGTAGCTTTAAGTCACAGATTGGTATTGTGTATGATGTTTCAGACGTAAGTGTAGTTTCGATAAAACGCTGAAAAGACAACTGAAAAGAATATTCCCTATTAAAGTTAATAAATCATATATTTTTTAAGTGTTTCTTTTAGCGCAAAGTTATCAGCATTAAGCTTATCACAGGGAATCGAACTCAGAACTTTAGTGTTGTAAATCCATAAACTTACCGCTGATGCACTGGAAGACATTCTTAATTAGAAATATACAGTTCAAACGCAGTATAGAAAAAAACAAACGTTATTCCCCATTAGATTTGGTTTAAATTTCGCCCAAAGCTACACGAGGGTTATCTGCGCTAGCCGTCCCTAATTTAACAGGCAGTCATCACTCTCCAACCCCAACTCTTTTAACAACGAGTAGTAGGATTGACTGTAACATTATAACGCTCCCACGACTTAAAAGGTGAGCATGTCTGGTGTAATGGGGATTCGAACCTGTGACCCTCAGATTGCGAGTCAAGGGCCTCAACCACCTGGCCATAATAAGCCCACTGTCTCTAGATCATATATACTGTTCTGTTAAATGTACAGTTTCAAGGAAATAGTTATAAAAAGGAAACGATAAAAAATATTCCTTTCTTAAATACCTTTTAAACATACTTTTAATGCGGTGTTAAACAGTTAAATTGAACAATAACAAACAAAATTGGTTTAAGAAAGCTGAGAAATGCAACAACTTCATTCTGATATTTTTTTTTCTTTTACATTTACCCCACCCTAAGGTCAGCGGTAAGTTTACGGAATTACAATGCTAAAGTCCGAGTCATGGTAAACAGAGCACTCATGACCTGTCGGAAAGTTTTGCACTGAATCACAAACAATAAGAACAATAATTCTTTATCGGTTTCGCAACTGAATATTTATAACGGCTGACAGTCTCCAGCTCTCATATAATCAAGTGTATAAAAGAAAACTCACCAAATACATATATATATATATATGTATGTGTTATGATAAGATGATTTGAAAATTTTTCCCTATACTTAACATTTATAGTATAATTTTTTACCCCGAAAATAACCAAGATAAACATAACTGTTAATTTCCTTACCCAAAGCAATTTAAAAAAAAAAGAAAAGAGTATTATATAATTTCGTTTGGTTCCGTGTGTATACGACAATTGGTGTACTCTAATTTATATGCAAAAACGGCTCGTTTGGGTTGAGAAAATATTTTACAAAAAAGAGCGAACAACGTTTCGTCCTTCTTCGGTCATCGTCAGGTTCACAAAGAAAGAGGTAACTGACCGGAAGCTGACCACATGTTTAGAAGGGGTTGTGTAACTGAGTGTCGGAATGTAGAGGGCGGTGTTAGATTTTGAATATATAATTTTATTTATTTTATTATATTAATATAGGTATTCCTTTATATTGGTTTATTTTGGGTTTAAGTTGTTGTAAAAGTGAGGGTTCTTTAATTTTGTGTTTGTTTATGTTTGTTTCTTTATTTAGTATTTGAGTGTTTTCTATGGTTATGTTGTGTTTATTTGACTTGCAGTGTTCGAAAACGTGTGAAGGTGACTTTTTTATGTTCTTTGAATCTGGTTTCCATTTTTCTACTTGTTTCTCCAATATAGAAGTCGTGGCAGTTATCACATTGTATTTTATAAATAATGTTGGTGTGGTGTTTGTCAGTGTAGTTTTTACATAGTATAGACCTCAGTTTTGTGCCTAGTTTTAAAACAACTTAAACCCAAAATAAACCAATATAAAGGAACGCCTTTATACCTATATTAATATAATAAAATAAATAAAATTATATATTCAAAATCTAACACCGCCCTCTACATTCCGACACTCAGTTACACAACCCCTTCTAAACATGTGGTCAGCTTCCGGTCAGTTACCTCTTTCTTTGTGAACCTGACGATGACCGAAGAAGGACAAAACGTTGTTCGCTCTTTTTTGTAAAATATTTTCTCAACCCAAACGAGCCGTTTTTGCATATAAATTTCTCAACAAGTGGGTTTCTCGACATCACTGGTGTACTCTAATGATTCTGCCCTTTCATCGATCAATAATTTGTTTTTTGCTTCCAAGACTGCAAAATCCTAGCTGATTTCAGACTATCGCAAGACTGCGCTTTATTAGAAAGTCAATCGTCTCTTATCCTTCTCAGCTCTGTTTTGTTTGTTTTGCTATTTTATATTCGCTACGTCACGTTACGTTCGTTCAGTGAGCAATATTGATGTGTATAATATAATGAATCTTGTTTTGTTCAATACAAGTTTATATGATATGTGAAAACAAAACAAAACGACTTTTCTGTACAATTGCCAAAATACTGTTTTATTCTAGCAATATATATACAAAAATAAAATAAGCAACAGTGATCTTCTTAGCTCTCTCCCCGCCATGAAAATGTATTTTTTTCACTGTTGGAGCAATCACTGGCTTGTGATTTTAAAGTTTTATGAAGGTATTCATCTTTATATTTCTAAACATTTACAAGTCTGTTTTTTTTTTTTGTTAGAATCTGCGCAAGGATTCACGAAGTCTATCTGTGTTAAACGTCTTTAACTGCGAAGTGATAAGTTAGAAGAATAGAGGTTACTAAACACCAGTGACAGATTACTTTTCGGAGTACTCTTGTCAGACAGAATACTGGAATTTGACTGTCACTCTTTTTTTTTGACAGTGACGAGACTTGGAACAAGAGTGATAACAATTGGTTCATCTCTTGACATGACCTCTGTTACGTCTTTCCTGACTGCGTTGTAATAATAACTCTCTTTTTGGACATTCACTTGATTCATGGTATTTTAATATGTTATGTAAACTGTGAAACTCTTAAAGAATATGTCTTTACTGGGGTATATTCAGGAATATGTTCTTGCGGGTAATAAGCTTGCAATAAAGTTCGTCTAATGTTAATATTACATACTGGTCATTTTAAAGAATTTATATTGCTTAATCAAACATATGTATCATTTCTTACTTGGAACATGGCTCATACCAAACTAAAGGAATAGTGCGATCTGGGTGTTAGTTAGTGCCGTAAGTAATTTTGATCAGTATACACTAGCTCATAACTCTGATCTCATATTTGGAAGTGTGGCATGAACATAATCCTGTGTCTTTAGCAAAATTATGTTATTCCATCGTTTTAAAAGTCAAAAGGTCGAAAGCATAGGTGGCGATCTATCACATTAAAAATGTCTTCAGGACACGGCATGGCCAGGTGGACTAAGGGGTTCGACTCGTAATCCGAGGGTCGCGGGTTCGAATCTTTATCGTACCAAAACATGCTAGCCCTTTCAAATGTGGGGGCGTTTTAATGTGACGGTAATTCCACTATTCGTCGGTAAAAGAGTAGCCCAAGAGTTGGCGGTGGGTGGTGATGACTAGCTGCCTTCCCTCTAGTCTTACACTGCTAAATTAGGGACGGCTAGCGCAGATAGCCCTCGAGTAGCATTACGCGAAATTCACAAAACAAAAACAAACAACCCTCTGGTAAGCAGGTCAAAGTTAAGGGCAGCCATGCATGAACTTGGATGAACTTGGAGTACCGCACCAAGTCGTTTAGCCGTTCAAGTAGAAAATTCTTATTATATTTCCATCTTTTATTTGGAACCTCTCGTTGTTGAGGACTTAGTGCATATATTTACCTGTTTATATCAGTTCACCCTGAAATAACACGTTACTTATGTGATGCGATTCTGTTTCGCTACTGTTTGAATTTCTCAGCAAAGCATGCTAGCAAAATTTGCATGTATCTGAACATGAGCCAAATGAATCTTCATACCAGAATTGGTAACGGTCCATCCAAAGGAGCCCTGGCATGGCCAGGTGGTTAAGGCGCTCGACTCATAACCTGAGTGCTGCAGGTTTGAATTCTAGTCAACTCAAACATTCCCGCCCTCTCAGCCGTAGGAGCGTTATAATGTGTCGTTCAATTCCACTATTCGTTGGTAAAAGAGTAGCCCAAGAGTTGACGGCGGTGGGTGGTGATGACTACCTGCCTTTCCTCTAGACTTACACTGCTAAATTAGGAACTGCTAGTGCAGGTATCTCTAGTGTAGATTTGGGCGAAATTCAAAAACAAACCTTCAAAATGGGGTGAAGGTAGTGATAAAAAACGTAAAAGTGAAAATAAAACCACAAAACGTAAAATTTCTGTTTCTTCCCACGGGCTTAATGACTTGGTGTTTGGTTTCCTTGATTCTGTACATAACTTAAAATTTATACAAATATTATTAACCCCTTAATTTTATATTATTGGTTATTCACAACGAATTAATATGTATAATTTAAAATTATCATGTTGTATTCGAACCTAAACCTTTAAATGAAGTATTTATGTATGTGAAAGTATTTGTACATTTGTCTATTTTGAATTTTGCGCCAAACTATAGCACGGCTACCACTGTTAGCCGTGCTTAACTTGAGAGCGCAAGGCTAAATAAAATGCAGCTAATGGAATTGTCCGTCATATTTGGTCTGGCGGGAATTCGAACCTCCGACTTTCAGAGTAGGAGTCGAGTGCTTTAACTACCTGGCCATGAGGGGCTTACAGAATTTATCATTCTATAATTATATAGCATTTTGTATATTTTATGTGTATAGAATGACATAAAGATGGTGAGGTGGCGAGGGTGCTCAACTCGCAATCTGCGAGACTGCAGTTCGAAACCCCCTTACAAAACATGCTCGTCTTACATGGTTACTAACTGTTATAGCGGCCCGGCATGGCCAGGTGTGTTAAGGCGTTCGACTCGTAATTTGAGGGTAACGGGTTCGAATCCCAGTCACACCACACATGCTCGCCCTTTCAGCCGTGAGGGCGTTATAAGTGACGGCCGATCCCACTATTCGTTGGTAAAAGAGTAGCCCAAGATTTGGCGGTGGGTGGTGATGACTAACTGCCATCTAGTTTTACACTGCTAAATTAGGAACGGCTAGCGCAGATAATTCTCGAGTAAGTACGCGCGAAATTCAAAAGAAAACAAACTAAACTTCCTCCTAGGATTTTCTGTGTTTTACCACTTACAATAATATATATATAAGAAAGTATTATTATCCATTGGTATACAATGAACGAATTTTGTCGACAAATTATGGTTAAAATCAGTTATATTTGTTAAAAAAGTACAAAATGTCTAATGTCATTTTCATATGGCAAATGTGGTTGATTATAAATATATAGTAGCGCATTGTCGGTAAACGGTATTCACACATTAGCAACCGTTATGCTAAGAAATTGATTATACAAATAATTTTGTAAGGCTACTATTTGTTGTATTTCATTCACCTTGATGAATTCGACTATCGAGTGAAAACCGTCGTTGATAACTAATATAGAGCACATGGAATTAATAAAAACTAAGACTTTTTTATAGGAACCCCTCCAATGACTTAGCATAAATCTCGAGTTTCGAAACCCGATATGAACTTATCAAAGACGGTCTATAATGTAGCTTTGCGCTTAGCAAGAAACAAATACGATTTTTTTTCAGAAAACCCTGAGAAAGTTAATGAAGAATGAAGTGTTTACTAACACATTAATTCTAATACTATTGTCATGTGGAAAATATTCATTCCATTAGTATTCAATATCTTGTCTTAGAGCTTCTTCAGAAATATATTTCCTTCAGTTGCATCACTGTAAATATTACATTTTCTAGTTTTGTTATATCTATTGAAACCTTCACCAATGTGGATTTAAAGAACTTACTATAACAAAAATATTTGTAATTTTGTTCGCAGCAGTATATCAGAACTGGATAAAACGTACAGTCGGAAGATTTATGTTTCGTTTGTTCTGAGAAGAGTGTACAATAATAAAAATAACTAACACGTTTTGTCCACAAAGTATGTTAAAATCAGTTATAATTATTATAAAAATACAAAATGCAACACAACATTTCTGTTTGATTTGCTGTTGCAAGAGAGAAGATGAAAGAAGACATAATCCTTATTTGAAATACTAAATTTAGATTTACAAAAACAATTATCCGATATTTTTGCACATAAATGTAACAGTTTGTTATCCACAAGCGTATCTTCTTTGCTGTTAAAAATGAATTTTATTTTCTGTGTAAATTTAGATATGTTTACCTGAATATTTTATTTTATTTCTTTGGTGTAGTATTTTCAATTGTTTATTTGATGGAAATATAATAATGTTAAATACGAGTTACGAAATGTTATTGGTTGGATTATTATGGTATAAGTGCAAGAATGTTTTCATTGCACAGTTTATCGATTGGTATAAACAAATAGTCGTTTTGTATCATCTGGGATACTGTAACTGTCATTCAACACATTGAATGTAACTGGTATAAAATAATATTGTTAACACGGTATCATGTGCCTCAGAAATGAATTGTTTCCTTTGATTGTCTTATTTATTAAGTGCAAAGCTACACAATGGTCTATCTCTGCTGGGACCCGATATGGCCAAGCGTGTTAAGGCGTTCGACTCGTAATCCGAGGGTCGCGGGTTCGAATCTCGGACGCACCAAACATGCTCGCCCTCCAAGCCGTGAGGGGCGTTATAAAGCGACGGTCAATCCCACTATTCGTTGGTAAAAGAGTAGCCCAAGAGTTGGCGGTGGGTGGTGATGACTAGCTGCCTTCCCTCTAGTCTTACACTGCTAAATTATGGGCGGCTAGCGCAGATAGCCCTCGAGTAGCTTTGCGCGAAATTAAAAACAAACAAACAAACTATCTGTGCTGTATCCACCGCTGAGCTACTAAGGGACGTGATTTCCTGATACGGGCATACAACAGAAATCTTGCTAATAAACAGATGTAATTTGGTTCGTTTGTTTCGGACTTTTCTCTCAGAGAGGGTTTGTAGAAGAAACAGAGTTACGACTAGTAACTCACAGCCCAAGCAATGTGTGGTTTTCACATTAGTCCTTGGTTTTGCTCTTTTTTTTCTTTATTTAAACAACGAGTACCGCTTTAGTTTTATATTGTCTTACATTGTTTTCCCATAAGGTATTTTACAATGAAGATCAACTGTATCTGTATTTCTTATGAAAAACCAATAGAACATGTCGTACATACTCCGGATTGTAATAGGGAAGGAAAAAAAACAACAACGTCATTTTATATTATTTCAGTTTTTACAAGATAATCATTCAATACACATGTGTTTTTCTTGAAGACGTTCTCTCTGTGTAGTGTTCACCAGAAGGATCGAACCCCCGAAATGTACTGTTATATCTTCTACACTTTTCTCTGAGCTGTACTTATTACAAAACATTGTTTTATACATAAAAACTGTTGAACTACATTTCTTAATTTCATTCAAAATTTCCGGCATACAGTAGATAGACTAGTTAGCTTGGGTCATTTTGACTTTATGTTTTCATCCTGAAAATTCTGTATGCACACTGATATTACATTTACATTTTCAATTTACGTTTTTCATATATTTTTATCTCTTAAAAAATATCCTATTCTTTCAGAATTTTGCTTTTTATATGCTGGGAACGAATAGAAAGTTTTAGTTTATAATTATCTTGAATTAACGCAGATCGCCGCCAATAATAACCTCTAAAATATTTGCCAACCCATTTATGTGTTAACAAAATGAAGTGATTGGAGTTGTTTTGTTGTGGTATCACGAACCAATATAGTAGTTCACAATAGGGGTTACCCATTTGTTCTTCGATGTGTTTTTTTTATTTAATATTGTTCTGACAGCCTTTAATAAAAACTACTGGGAGTATTGTAATAAAACCTTGGCAGTGTTAATAAATGTATCATCATTGAACATTGTGTAGAGTCGTTTTAAGTTTATTTGATTATCCAACAGATAATAGGCGGTTGCATAACCGTTGACACCCAGTCGTTTTAATGTTGTCTGTAGTTAATATGGAGCCTCGTAATTTACTATGTTCATACAAATACTACTGCATACGGGCCGTGGGTGTGATTTATTGTTCATATAGCAAGCACGAAACGTGTACTGTAGCGATTATTAATTTATTCTCGAAAATATACTGACGCTGCGTATCATTTCTTTATGTATAGGGTTTTTAGCTTTCGGACATGACACTACTGACAGGATCAGTCTTTCTTTTGTTTGTTTTTTACCACGGCATGACCGATTTAGGCCATGCTTAAAGCATCTAAAACGTTATACAGACATCTAGGCTGTTTTTACAAAAGAAATATTAAAGCTGTGGTTAAAAAACAACAACTCAGTTTCGATCATCGATCAGTTATCACCGTAGCGGCTAATGGTAATTGTCGAATTATATCCAACACTGTGTGATTGCAAATTTTGTAAGCACTGTAGATAAAGTAGCCACCCCTGAAACAGGTCATATGGAGTGGCAAGAATCGCGTAAGAATGAGAATTTTAGGAGGGGCAGAAAATTGTATTTGAGAAAACATTTAGTTTCTGATAAAGAGTGCAGTAGCAACGGCCCACCAGAGTTTAAGGTCGTCACGGTGGAAGAGGACCATATAAGTGCCACGGCCCAAACTCCATGAAAAACGGAAAGAGAATAAAAGGTAGATTAATCAGTTCACACGGTACTGTGCCTTGCAGTGAAGACACTCTGCAGTACACACTGTGTTTTATTAATAGTAGTGACAGTTTTTCTTGATGACGAGAAACCCACTTGAAATAAAAATGTATCTCAGAACAGCTGGTATTGGTATTAACACTTTATTGATAAGTAGAGAACAACGTTTCGACCTTCCTAGGTCATCTTCAGGTTAACCTGAAGTGTGGTTATCTAAACCATCATATATTTTCATTGAATGTGCTCCAATTCACCCTTACTTCGAATTTCAAGACAACGCCTTAGGAACTACATGAGATGTAACATCTCCAGTTTTAGTTGAATGCTTCTTTCCTTTTTCTTCCCACCGAAAGTAGGGAACTGTATTTGATATACAAATATACTAAAGTTTTATGATTTTTTTCAAAGTAGGTACAATTTGGTTTAAATTTGGTCTAAATATTAACCACATTTCCAAAGTTATTCAATAAAAAAACCCGCTGAAATCTAACCGAAATTTTTGCGCATGCTTCTGAACAAAAAAACGAAAACGTGAGCTATTGGTCTCCAGTTTCTAATACAGCTTCAACTGAAAGTAAAAGTGGATCGTTTTTAGCGTGTTGTCATTCGGACTAAAGACGATTGTTTTAAAGAAGCAAAATTATAGGATGAACAAATATGTGGATATGTAAATATCTATTATACTAAGACTAGATTTACATTTCCATGCTCGAGTTGTCAAAAGAATCATACAGCTGGACAGTTATTATTAATTATTCATTGTCCACTTTTAAGCATAAATTTGCTAGATGTTATGGATTTCTCCTTGTTAAAAAAGTATTTAGTATAACGTGATATTAGATAAAGCAATTAACGTAAATAATAATGCTTGATAAGGCAAGTGATAATAAGAAAATGTTAATCTAGATTTTATTGTGTTACTATAAAGGTTTGCTTGTTGTTGTTTTTTTACTTTCGCACAAAGCTATGCGAGAACTATCTGTCTGAGCTAGGCATTCCTAATTTAGCAGTATAAGGCTAGAATGAAGGCAGCTTGTGATCACCACCCACTGCCAACTCTTCGGCTACTCTTTTACCAACGAATAGTGAGATTGACTATCACATATTAAAGCCTCAACGGTTGAAAGGACAAAACCGTGGTACTTGGATTCAAACCCTCGATCCCCCAGATTACGAGTCGAACACCCTACTGAAAAGGAAGTTATCAACACTGTTTTAGGGAGGGAAAAACACCACCATATATTTTAAAGAATCTTGTTGGTTCTTTGAAGTACAGGTCTGTTTCGAGTAATAGAAACAGTCCCTACTGAGTGTCGCATTATTACTTGCTGAGGTTGTTGGTGTGTATTGACAACAAGCCACGATATCTAATAAAAAAAACACCTGAGGTGTGAAAAAACAACGACGCAATAAGAAAATGATTGATCATGCAACTTAACAGGATGAAATCACAATTGCCAAACTGCTAGCTACACGTATAGCATTGAGAATAATTTTGTTTTATCCACTAGGATGCACCAATTTGAAACCCAAACCAAAATCACGTGATCTGGCTGATGACGAATGAAAGACTTTTTAACGTAATATTTAGGATAGTCGAAAGAGAGAATTTTAGCTTGAAAAATAATGTCAAAACTTTGTCCCAAACCTAGAGTTTGTCTGTTTACAAATTTGGAGTTGCCTTTTAACTTTAAGCTTCCTGTCTTGTTTCTGTATATTTTTTAAAGATCACTACTCCATTTTTTCAAGTTTACAGTGTTTATTAATGATAAAAATAAAAACAGATCAAATAGATTATTTTGTTGTGTTATTTCCGTAGAAAATAGATCATTCATCTTTGGCTCAAACTTGTTTCACAACGAGCTGTCCTTTAACAGGATGTGGTCTGCATTTTGTATCTTAACCAAACTGAGAGAATTTTTCGAAACATTCAAATCGCGTTCCTTTGCTCAAAAAGTTAAAAAGCGTTATGTATAAATGGGTCACAAGAAGGTTTACATGTGAATAAGAACAAAGCTACACAACGGGGAATTTAAGTTCTGCCCACAACGGGTATCGAAACCAGGTTTCTAGCTGCGTAAGTTAGTAGATATACCATTGTTCTACTAGGGGCAGGGCCACAAAATGCAAAAGAGCTGTTTATTAGTTAAGCTGCACACTGCTCTGCCCATCATGAATATCGAAACCGGGATTCTGGCGTTGGGAGTTCATAGACATACTGCTGTGCCACTGAGGGCATGAGATAGCTTACACATAGTTCACGTTAGCCTGTATTTTCTAATGAGATTTTTTTTACGTTGCTTATCGTTAGTAAAGATTTTACGTATTCTTTTCATAATATAAAACCTGACATCACATTTCGTAAATGTTATAAAGTTTAAACTAAAATGATTATTTTATCAAATAGTAAATTATGTTCATTGTTTGTGTTGTATTTCTTTGCATTTAGACACAATTTGTACGTTGGGTTTATTAATATATGATTCAATTTAAAAATAATTTTAATGTGAAATTGATTGAAAAATTACTTGAGCACTAACCCTTCCCGACCCGTCAAAAAATAAAGGTTTGGGGTTTTGTGAAAGTTCTTTGAGATCCTCCAGATTTTCCTTCAGCAAGCTCTGTTAACCAAACTCACCCTTTTATCATAAATGGAAAACAAACCAATATTTAGAAAAAAAATGTTTTCCAAGTACACTTAAAATTATCAAGAACAGTGCAAGCTTAAAATAAAATGACTCATAATATGAGCGTTACCCATAAAAATTGATAATCGGTATTTGTTTATGTTATATTTCAATCAACGGAAAATGAGCAAAATCATGGCAAAGTTCATGATTTTTATGTAAATTTGTGTAAAATACACCAAATTATTATTATTATTTTTTTAGTTATCAGTCTATTTGCCACATTCTATCCATATTACAAATTCATCGGTATTTCACATATACAATAAAGTATTTTTCTAATTAAATCATATAACCTACAAATTATAATCTAAACCCTGATACAAGATGAAGTACGTATATCCAATAGGTCTAAAGTTTACCACAAAAATTATATCACAAAGTTTAAATTTAAAAATTAATTTCAAATACAACGTTTACTAAGACTAACGGCAATACGTTTAGGAGAAAGATGTTTTAAACTAAAAAACTAATAAAGAAGCTGAAAACTTCACGTAAACAAAATAAGAACATACGAATTATAGCCACTGACCTCTAACTTAAATGTTTCGAAAAGTTACCAAGAACTAGTTAGTTTGAGGTAGACATTGCGAATCAGTCATTGTAAACAAACGATATATTTATGTTGAGACAACAACATCATGTTATAGATTTTTTGCTAAGCGATATAGATAAACTGAGTGTTACCGAAAGACTAGTGACTTTTATGTATATTAGATACCTGGTTCACAAGACAGTGAGTGAAAACAAGAATGTTTTAAAAAGTTATGATAACTGGTATCATCTAAAAGATATAATTGATAAAATTAATTTCTTTCAGTGACATTTCAAAAATGTCATCATTAGAGTTTATAAACAGAAATAAACATTAATAGACTTGACACAAGATAATACTACTAACCGATACTGATAGACTTAACAAACTCATAAAGTGTAACAAATGTCACGATGCAATCTGACTCATGTTACACAAACTGACACATGACTTCTAACAACTCGTCAAAAAAAAAAAAAAACTGTTTGTCTCAGATGCAAAGATGAAAATACGACGTTAGTGGTTTTTGGAACACAAATTGTGAAGAACGAATAACTGAAAGATAAGACTCGAAATGTCACGTTTTCTCTTTTCTTTACTCCGTGTAAAGTGGAAATATAAAGACAATCATCTGAAACAATAAGATTCACTTGTTTTATTCCTAGAATACAAGGTACTGAGATTGCGTAGTAGTGTGTATAATGTTTTATAGTGTTTTTCAGCTCGTGTTTGCTGTCCATGTTTATTTCACATCGTTGTATTTTCATCTAGCAGACAAGGACTTTTACAAGATGATAACACAACACTGCAACCCCTCACATTCATATTGTTTAAAACACAAAATGAATTCAATAATCTTTCTTGACTAACTCAATCACCAGATCGAACCATACTAGGCATTTTCGAGAAGCATGAATGTCGCATTCATTGAAATTATATTCTTTCGACACTTTAGAACCAGTTTCGAACCATATTCCTTGAAAAGTGTACTCCAGTCACAGAACATGATCCTTTGCCAACATCTGTTTCACACCATAATCGTTAAAGTGTGGACTGCAGCCGAACAACAAAATCCTATTTCACCCCATACGCCTTACAGAATGGACTACAATCGGACAAGAGGACTTCCGGCTTCTTCTGAATTCTACATGCCAAGTCAACTCCATGCGTTTGTCACGAAAATTAGTGTTCCATCCCGGTATAAAATTCGGATTATTATAATTTTTAAGTGGTGTGAGCTTAAAAAACCAGTAATATCAAATTGCCAACATTACTTAAAGAGAAACATCAGGACGGTAAGTTATGCTGAATGAGTGAGTTGTGTAAGGTTCAACTTTGACATTATTGAAATTTGTCCCTTTTAAATTGGCCTGGCATGGCCAGATGGTTAAGGCACTCGACTCGTAATCAGAGGGTCGCGGGTTCGGATCCCCGTCACATCAAACATGCTCGCTCTTTCAGCCGTGGGGGCGTTATAATGTTATGGTCAACCCCACTATTCGTTGGTGAAAGAGTACCCTAAGAGTTGGCAGCGGGTGGTGATGACTAGCTGCCTTCCCTCTAATCTCACATTGCTAAATCAGGGACAACTAGCGCTGATAGCCTTCGTGTAGCTTTGCGCAAAATTCAAAACAAACCAAGCCTTTTAAATGCATCAGTTGAATATTAAATTGTTTCTATTTGAAAAAAAAACACTTCAAAAATAAATCTTTATAATAAACAAAAGCAGAAAGTTGTGATTTTTTTCTTGGACTCCACCTTGAGCTTTTTTACAAAAGTAGAATTTTTTAAAAACTGAGAGAATGTAAAGATACACATAATTTCTTATTAATTACTTTACTTTCATTTGAGCACAAAAAACAACAAAAATACAATTATGATTATTCCACAAAGGTTAATATAATTTACGCAAGCTACAGAAAGAGAGAATGAAGTTAAATTATAATAAATATTAACAAAGAGTATATATTCATCATAAGAGTGATTGAAATTTAGGAAAATATATATATTATATTATTAGAACTTGTAACATGTTAGGAAACATGAATATAATAATTATATATTTCGAAACATTATAGACAAACAAACATATATATAAATATATATCGAAACAAGCCTCTCAAACTAACCCATCAGTAATTCTGAAGGCTCACAACTTTAAAAACCAGCGCTCAATACCCACGGTGGGCACAACACCGATAGTTCATTCTGTAGATTTGAGCTTACCTAAAGACAAGCTATCGGTCATTTAGCTGTAAGCCTGAGATTTTAACGCTAGAATTCGGGTTCGATCCATGTGAGAGAAACAGGGCAGTTTTTATCTTGTACAAATTTGCTCTATAACAACAAACTCATACAGATAACTAAGTTTACTACGTATGATATTATTGTGGGCCATTTTTCCATTATTGTCCCTCCTCTAATGTTACAAACCTGTATTCTCATCTTCGGGTTCATTGTAATTGAGAAACAGGTGAGTAAAAACTATAGCAATTGTTATTGTGAGGGTCACTTCCAAACGCCTTTACAGAAATAGAAGGGAAAAACATTCACATATTGTTGTGCTTTTCTAGAAACTTAAATTTTAGTATTAAAACAAAAAAGATATGAAGGTCGTATTTAAATACAATATTTTACTGATCAAAGATCGCGGGTTCGAATCCCCGTCGCACCAAACATTCTTGCCCTTTTAGCCATGGGGGCGTTATAATGTGCGGTCAATTCTACTATTCGTTGGTAAAAGAGTAGCCCAAGATTAGCAGTGGGTTGTGATGACTAGTTGCCTTCCCTCTAATCTTACACTACTAAATTAGGGACGGTTAGCGCAGATAGTAGTTTTGCGCGAAATTCAAAACAAATCAAAATACGTTGATCAAAGGTTAAAAATACTCTTCCACATGGGTGGTTATTTACATTATACTATAACCTGAGACTTCTGTTATTACAAGTATTGCGATACTTTCAGGTTCCACCTACATAGTAATGAACATTTTTATCTAAAGGAGTTGTAAGTTGCGTATTTTATGTTTCACAAAAAAACTCACAGTGATTATAGATTACTTTACAAAAGTTATCTATGTGCTTTGTAATACGGATATTCACATTTCAAATCGAACCTGAACCAAAAGTTCTATCCGTAATATTGTTCATTATTTAAGCTTTTTTCATTATGTAACAGTAAATTCCCTTTTACATGAATATGCAATTTATTACATGCAATAATTCGATTTTAGCGTTTATAATTGAAGTTTTAGAGGCCTTCCATCTTAGTGAATCGTGTGCTGATCAGTTTCACAAAAAGACAAAAGCAATTTTAATTGGAATCAGTCAGGCTGAAGTAAACCAGAGATTCTAAAGCTGGAATATATATATATATATATATAATGTATACGCATCAAATCTTGTGCCCTTCAATACATGGTTTAGAAAAGAATGTTATAAATGGGGGGTATAGACCACCCCTTCTAACTATTTTGAGACACACCACACAACCCGTTTGTCCAATACAGAGGTTCGTGTGTTACGTATGTTATAAAACATTACTTCTGCTCGGCGTTTATTTCTCGAATTTTTCTACCGTTACCTTTTTCAACTGAGCTCTCATTTGCAGCATTATGGAGCAAAACTAACTAACTGCCCAATTCGAACCGTTTGTCTGAAGTTTTATAGATTTAAATTCGATCTTTTGGTGTGTCTGTGTTTTTCTTATAGCAAAGCCACATCGGGCTATCTGCTCAGCCCACCGAGGGGAATCGAACCTCTGATTTTAGCGTTGTAAATCCGGAGACATACCGCTGTACTAGCGGGGGGTCGATCTTTTGGAGCGATTGTTTTGTTTCTGAATTTTGCACAAACCTACACAAGGGCTATCTGCGCTAGCCGTCCCTAATTTAGCAGTATATGACTAGAGGGAAGGCAACTAGTCATCACCACCCACCGCCAACTCTTGGGCTACTCTTTTACCAACAAATAGTGGGATTTACCGTAACATTATAATGCCCCCACCACTGAAAGGGCGAGCATGTTTGGTGTGACGGGGATTTAAACCCTCGACACTCGTATTACGAGTCGAATGCCTTAACACACCTGGCTATGCCGGTCCTTTTGGAGCGAACCTGAGTTTCTTTCCTAAATATCACCGAAAATGAGTTCAGCCAACTTCTTATAACAACTTGTGATACTAGTAAGACAGAGTCCACTTTACACAACTTGTGATACTAGTAAGACAGAGTCCACTTTACATACATGTAGTGATATACATTTCTTATAACAACTTGTGATACTAGTAAGACAGAGTCCACTTTACATACATAACAACTTGTGATACTAGTAAGACAGAGTCCACTTTACATACATAACAACTTGTGATACTAGTAAGACAGAGTCCACTTTACATACATAACAACTTGTGATACTAGTAAGACAGAGTCCACTTTACATACATAACAACTTGTGATACTAGTAAGACAGAGTCCACTTTACATACATAACATTTCTTATAACAACTTGTGATACTAGTAAGACAGAGTCCACTTGTGATACTAGTAAGACAGAGTCCACTTTACATACATGTAGTGATATACATTTCTTATAACAACTTGTGATACTAGTAAGACAGAGTCCACTTTACATACATGTAGTGATATACATTTCTTATAACAACTTGTGATACTAGTAAGACAGAGTCCACTTTACATACATGTAGTGATATACATTTCTTATAACAACTTGTGATACTAGTAAGACAGAGTCCACTTTACATACGTGTAGTGATATACATTTCTTATAACAACTTGTGATACTAGTAAGACAGAGTCCACTTTACATACATAACAACTTGTGATACTAGTAAGACAGAGTCCACTTTACATACATAACAACTTGTGATACTAGTAAGACAGAGTCCACTTTACATACGTGTAGTGATATACATTTCTTATAACAACTTGTGATACTAGTAAGACAGAGTCCACTTTACATACGTGTAGTGATATACATTTCTTATAACAACTTGTGATACTAGTAAGACAGAGTCCACTTTACATACATAACAACTTGTGATACTAGTAAGACAGAGTCCACTTTACATACATAACAACTTGTGATACTAGTAAGACAGAGTCCACTTTACATACATAACAACTTGTGATACTAGTAAGACAGAGTCCACTTTACATACATAACAACTTGTGATACTAGTAAGACAGAGTCCACTTTACATACATAATACTAGTAAGACAGAGTCCACTTTACATACAGTAACAACTTGTGATACTAGTAAGACAGAGTCCACTTACAGTACATATACTATAACAACTTGTGATACTAGTAAGACAGAGTCCACTTTACATACATAGTGATATACATTTCTTATAAACTTGTGATACTAGTAAGACAGAGTCCACTTTACATACATGTAGTGATATACATTTCTTATAACAACTTGTGATACTAGTAAGACAGAGTCCACTTTACATACATGTAGTGATATACATTTCTTATAACAACTTGTGATACTAGTAAGACAGAGTCCACTTTACATACATGTAGTGATATACATTTCTTATAACAACTTGTGATACTAGTAAGACAGAGTCCACTTTACATACGTGTAGTGATATACATTTCTTATAACAACTTGTGATACTAGTAAGACAGAGTCCACTTTACATACATGTAGTGATATACATTTCTTATAACAACTTGTGATACTAGTAAGACAGAGTCCACTTTACATACATGTAGTGATATACATTTCTTCACAATCAGTTAAGATCTACATGACTGCTAAATATTTGCGAAAGAAGGATTTTGAAGTAAATACAACACACCCTTATACACGAAGTATCTATATAACAATTTGACTTTACCACAAGGAAACATCTGAAGAAAATCGACATAAGACTATTGACCTGGTAAATAAATACGCTGTTTAAAAATGTCTTTGGTGAAAGATTACTATTTTCCAGGATGTGTAAAAACCTAACAGTAAATAATAAACTAAATATTTATCACAAAAGGTGCTGCTCCAAGTTTTATTTTCTATTAGGACCAACATGTGGCTTCTAGCAGTAGGCATCTAAGAATTACAGTTGAAGTTGTTTGAAAATCATACCAGAACAGAGGATTATGTGCAATACTAAGGGTATTATATTGCCTTATTTTTATTCAATTCAGATAAAACATACGCTATGAAGATAAGCACAATAGGATATTACTTATAAACACCTCACATGTATCTAAGCCTAATGCAGTAACATTAATTAACATATTCACAATTACATTAAGAAATTTGCTTATATATATATATAATACGCACATACTAACAAAAAGATATACACACAGGCATATAAAGCTGCGTATAAGCTACTATTCAATCGGTACTATACAGGTGGTACAACTGACACAAAATAAAGTATTATAAAGAAAAGTGAAACCAGTTACTTATTGTTTGTTTTAGAGAAATTGTTAGAAATTAAACTGTATTATAAATAAACAACTGGTTTGGTTTGGTTTCGGATTTCGAACAAAGCTGCACGAGGGCCATATGTGCTAGCAGTCCCTAATTTAGCAGTGGAAGACCATAGAGAAGGCATCTAGCTATCACCACCCACTACCAACTCTTGGATTACTGTTTTAACAACGAAAAGTGGAACTGATTGTCAAGTTATAACGCCCAAACGGCTTAAAGGGCGAGCATATTTGGTGAGACGGGGGAATAGAACCAGTGACCCTCAGACTGAGAATCTAACACCCTAACCACTGTGTCATGTCAAGCTAATAAACAACTGTATTGTCACCTTTGTCAAACTCTGTATATTTCAAATTAGATATAACTATCTAATAACACAATGGATCTATTATTTCCCATTTGTAATGGTTCTCGAATTACGTCAAACCATAATAACGTACAAACATATTAACAACGTAACGTGACAGCAAGCGCATTGGTAAATAAAGACTAATATAGATCAAATCACAACAAACGTACATATTAACTGGAAGCAATTGGTTGTTTAACGCGACACCTACACCTTTGTGAAGTTGGGATCTATTATTTCCCTTTTTATAGGTTGTCGAATTATCAATGAACAACACTGTACATTACTTTATAACAAACGCTGACATGAATAATAATAAACCAGAAATATAAAGTAAATTACAACACATATTTATAATGGTTGGTTGTAGTATACAGTTCTGTATTAAAGACGACAATTCAAACAAAAGGAACACGCTACAATATAGCTAAGAGGAAATACTAATAGTTCAATGTATTGCCAGAAAAAGTCTATAATTCCCCAGTTAAAAAAACACGTTCTATACTCTTTAATCCATAAAACAAGATGAAAAATTTACTTTTCACTGCAACGCTATTCTTGTCCTAATCTCAATTTATAGTTTACAAAAGATCTAGAATTCATCAGATATGAGTCAAAGAAAGAAAGCAGTTTTCATTTCAGAATATACAGTGTGCAAAATACAGAGTTATAGCCGTTTACAATATTTAGCATAATAACTGTTTACAACAGATCGTGACAATCTCTTAATAAACCAAACTGGAAATATTTCATAACACAACATGACAATCGTTTACAACGCTTAGCATAATAACTGTTTACAACAGATCGTGACAATCTCTTAATAAAACAAACTGGAAATATTTCATAACACAACATGACAATCGTTTACAACGCTTAGCATAATAACTGTTTACAACAGATCGTGACAATCTCTTAATAAAACAAACTGGAAATATTTCATAACACAACATGACAATCGTTTACAACACTTAGCATAATAACTGTTTACAACAGATCGTGACAATCTCTTAATAAAACAAACTGGAAATATTTCATAACACAACATAAAAAGCGTTTACAACAGGCAACACATAAAATTCTTCGAAAGACGACAGACCAATGTTCTGTTAATGTGTATTATGTTCCCTACATAAAATGTTTTTCATACTTAGAAATCGTTAGTGGTTAATTTACTATGGCATAATAATTGTTTATAACTGATCATGATAATCTGTTAACAAAACAGCAATAGTCGTTCACAGTTCACAGCATAAGAACTGTATACAAAGTTGACAGTCTCTTGGTAAAACAGCCGAGCAACAGGTTGTCATTCGAATAGAGTAGAGACTCGCTTCGAGCCTTTTACGGTTATCTCCCGTTTGATTGGCGAGGCTTTAGAACAGATGTAACTTTTAGATATATATCTAGGTAAGAATACTTATATAAAACTCCATAAAAGTTCGAACGTTTCTAGGTTTTATTTAAATGTTAAAATCATACGTCCAATGAATGACAAAAACGTTTATGGTTTTAAGTTACGGTATCTAGACCGCTTGTTCGTCTTGATAGCTTTCTCTTCTGGCCTTGGAACACATGGAAGTTTGGTGTTTCTGTGTACAGCTGTGTCGACTGGCTGATATGAACGAAGATTTGTTGTGGTAACTGTGGTCAACCTGAAACCGTGGAATAAAAAAAAATTAACATCGAATCATCAACAACATCGATTTGGTCTTTATTTCTTTTTGTTTTATATACTAATATTTACACTACTTGTTCCAATTTAGATAAAATATTAAAATGTAGTACTAACTGAAGTTAAGTTTTTGATATAAATGGGTTTCATAGTTTTCAAGTGGAATGGAGAAGATAAGCAACATGTTAAAGTGCGTATAATAAACAGCAAACCCGAAACCAGAGGGTAAAAAAAATCATTGATGGATATTAAGACCTCGTATGTGCCAGTAAAGTTTTATTTTTGTTACTTCTTACCTTCTCTACCTTAATATGAACACTGAAATTTATGAATAACTTTTACCACTAGTACTAGGGTTAAAATTAAATTGGGTTTGTTTTTGAATTTCGCTCAAATCTACAGAAGGACTATTTGCGTTAGCTCTCCATAATTTAGCAGTTTAACACTAAAGTAAAGACAGCTAGTCATCACCACCAACTGCCAACTCTTGGGCTTTTCTTCGGTGTACGTTGGGCCTAATTAAATTGGTATTTAAATAATATATCTAAGTAATCTTTCCTCATCTTCCTAAAGATATTCAACAGGAACTATCTGTTACTAACACGTACCTCCGAGAAGACGACTAACACAGCACGTTTAGGATTTCGTCGATTTGCTGTAGTTGAAGAGGTCGTTCCTGAACTATCCACATTCTTACCCAACGGTCGAGACGAGCGACAGTTGATAAGAATTCTCGACAGCTGTTGTTTGAAAACTGTTGTCGTCAATGTATACAGTATAGGATTCAGAGCAGAATTCACAGGCAGAAGAAACACTGCTATCCAGGCGTATAAAGTTTTGTCTACTTCTATCCCTAAAGTAAAAACAATCAACGATAACTAATTAAAGGTAGGTATAAAGTTTGTCTACTTTCATCCCTAATGTAAAAACAATCAACGATAACTAATGAAAAGAGGGTATAAGGTTTGTCTACTTCTACCCCTAAAGTAAAAACAATCAACGATAACTAATTAAAGGTAGGTATGAAGTTTGTCTACTTTCATCCCTAATGTAAAAACAATCAACGATAACTAAATAAAGTTGGTATGAGGTTTGTCTATTTCTATCCCTAAAGTAAAAACAATCAACGATAACTAATTAAAGGTTGGTATGAGGTTTGTCTACTTCTATCCCTAAAGTAAAAACAATTAACGATAACTAATTAAAGGTTGGTATAATGTTTGTCTACTCCTGTCCTTAAAGTAAAAACGATCAACAACAGTTTATGAAATGTTCTAATTTCAAAACGTCCTGCGACTCCTTGGCATCAAAACATAATAAAAATGTTGCTTTTCTTTGTCGTTTTAAGTCGATTTTAGGACTAATTTATATTTGCATGCATGTTTTGAGATTTACAGTCACGTTTTTATTTTCCAGAAACGTAATTTTGTTTTATAGTAGCAGAAAATAAACAAAATTTATTTTATTTGTGGTGCAGGAAAAAAAAAAGATCAAATACAAAAATTTACTATTCAAGACAATGTAATTAAATAGGTAATAATATGTGGAGTTTATTTTAACAAATATGATTATCCATAAGAATTCACAATATACTTGTATTTATTTGATAAGATACTTGATACTTGAGGCTAACACATTATTTTGAGAATACGTCACTGTTACTGTGATACTTTTGCTGATTGCTAATTCATATTGAGCTATTGATGTTCAGCTGGGTTACTTCCGTAGTAACCGTAACATTAGTATCAACAGACTCCGTTAAGTTAGACCTGACGTCAGTGTTGGATTTTAACGCTGAGCGACAATTGGTTTAGTCACTTGTTCGGTTCGAAATGGAAATGATAAAATGCGCCTCTGTTCTTTTTTATCTCATTTTCTTACCTCCAAGAGCAATAAGTTTAATAAGCACAACGGGAATCCAGCAGAGAAAATCCGTGCTTACGATGAAAGCAAATCTCTTGGCTATCGTTCTGTCTTGCTGCTGTTGAGTGGAACGTAATCCAATCTTGGATGCGGAGATGGTGAAAAACATAGAGACGTAAGCGTACAGGATGAAGACGAAAGCCACCGTGTTAAGTCCGCAAAAAAGAAACGTAGAGTATTCCCATGCCTGGGAGAAAGGGTTGTGAATATGTAGTGGCAGACATACCCCGTTATTTCCGTAAAACTCCAGGCCGTAGTAAGCGATATTGGACAAAGGCAAGGCTGACATCATGACAGCCACTGACCAGACAGTAGCCATGCAAGCAAAGGCTGATTTTACCGTTCGACGCTTCTCAACTACTGATATAGGGTGTAACACAGAGATGTATCTGTCGATGGTGATAACAGTTAAAATTAGCACTGACGCTTCGCTGCTAAGTGTGCTCAGCAATCCACATAGGTTGCATTTCCAGCTGTGACGCCACTGCTTCTCATGCAGGATATAATGGCCACGGTAGGAAACGTCATATCCGGCAATGATGAACAAGTATATACCCATTAAAAGATCGGCTACTGATAAATTCATGATGTAGAAGGAATGAACTGCGTTATGTTCTCGTAACAGCAAACGGCTCATCAAAACAAAAACGTTTCCACAACAAGCTAAGACAGCCACGATCCAAACAGATACCCGAAGTACGATATTGTCCAGGAGATTAGCAACGCTACTGATCCCATCACCACGTGGTTCACATACCCGAACTTCAATGGCAAATTGGCACATGTAGAATTCATCAAAGTAGCTAGGGGAAAAAACAAACAATAGCGAGTAAAACAATGGTTTCTTATTTTCACACATGAGCACTTAAACCTTTTCATTGTTATCACTCTTTTGAAAATTTGTAACCATGGTAGTGATAATAAAATGCAAACTTTAATCTAATTTGAATCATATTATATTAAATAAGATAATGCCATAAACTAACGAGTAATATATTCAAAAACTAAAGTTCAATCTGTTCACTTTTGTTTTTTTAATCCTAGACGATGATTACTATTATGGTTTATCTGTTTGTTTTTGAATTTTGCGCAAAGCTACACGAGGGCTAACTACGCTAGCCGTTCCTAATTTAGCAGAGTAAGACTAGAAGGAAGGCAGCTAATTTCCACCATCCCCCGTCAATTCTTGGGCTACTCTTTTACCTACGAATAGTGGGATTGACTGTAAAATAATAAAGTCCCCATGGCTGAAAGGGCGAGCATGTTTGGTGTGATGAGGATTGCCAGTATTCCAAGATTGTTAATTTCATACACGTCGAGTAACGTCTTCAAGTGACGGCCTTCGAAAGTAGAAAATTAAAGATAGACAAAATGAAACCTAGTTAATTATTTAGCTCATTAGAACAGTTCATCCAACGTTAAATAGAAATCATTTTATCTTCACTAAATTCTACTCACATATGGGTTAGTTTCGTAAGCTTTTCAAACGTCCTTGAAGAGAGTTGGCGAAGAGAATTACCACGTAATGTTCTGAAACCAAAAAAGATAACAAAAGTACTTGAACGTATCTTATTATCAGCATTTAAGTAAAACTTAGAGAAAATGCAATATATTTACGAAATTTTTTGAACTATCATGTTTCACTTATTTCTCCAGTAAGATCCACTGATCTTTTCGCATAAGTGACTTGGGATCAGGACCAACTTCAAGTGATGGAAAGAAAAATCAGACTGTATTTAAGTTTAAAATTCGAAGAGAGAAAATGGTTAGGTTTTTAATAAGTTTTCAGTTATCATGAAGAAATGGTGAGAGTTATGATACAATTTCAAAGTTAGAGGAATATTAGATGAGAAAATAAAAGTTGAGCTTTCTATGTACATTAACATTTTACTTACAAGAAATACATTGAAAACATTATCTCATAATTATATAATAACATTCTTATTTTCTGTATGTAAAGAGTAATGATCTGACGTAACGTATGTTTCTAAGTCTCTATTGTAAAGGAAGACTATTTGATATCTAATATAATAATTATGTTGAATGTTCGTGAGAAACCGGCCTTTGCTTTAACTACTGTTAATAAAGCCTTCATTACTTTGTTCGAAGTACATTTTTTAGTATTTGAAAGTAAACTAAATATCTTTAACTTACGTTTCAAAGAAAATATATGCTAATAAACTATCATGAAATGGATGCATTTATAAAATACGTATTAAGGAAATATGCATATTAGTGGGAGGAAAACGCTACGAAACGTTAACGACCCCCTCCTGTAACTCAGTAGTAAGTTTGAGGGATTATAACGTTAAAATTTGGGTTTTGATACACGCGGTGAGAAAATATCAGATTTATAATTAACAAGAGTTAAATACACATGTAAAGGTAAAAAGGTGGAACATAAATAAAACAAGTAACTTATCACACATATTGTATATAAATTAATATATATATATATATTTACTTTATGAATTTCGCATTGCACGAGTACAAATTGTATTCTCCATTGGAGTATTATATGGCTGTACCTTCAGGGTGGAGACTGTTCTATTCATTAGTCGATTTTTAAATTAATTTAACGTTTATTCTGGCCCAGCAGCGAGCTTTCTCATTCAATAAAGTTAAACAACCACGCATATTGTTTGTGGAAGTGTAGATATAAAGGGCTTATTTTAAGCGTCAACCACATCTACGTGCCATGTCACAGAGCCCGTGACAGTGAAAAAGGAACGAATACCAAGTTTTAACGTATGTGTTCTTAGAAAAGTGTAATTTTGCTCACATTACGTACGTATGCATAAAATTAACTGTAATTTTGCTCACATTACGTACGTATGCATATAATTAACTGTAATTTTGCTCACATTACGTACGTATGCATATAATTAACTTAATTTTGCTCACATTACGTACGTATGTATATAATTAACTGTAATTTTGCTTAAATTATGTACGTATGTAGGTATGTATATTACTAACTGCTGTCATGCTTTAGCAGTAATTACAAAGCATTGTTAAATATATTCTATTTAGTTTGGCTTGTTTTAAATTTCGTGCAAAACTACTTGAGGACTATCTGCGCTAGCCGTCCATAATTTATCAGTGTAAGACTAGATGGAAGGCAGCTAGTCATCACCACTCATCGCCAACTCTTGGGCTACTCTTTTACCAACGAATAGTGGGATTGACCGTGTCATTATAACGTCCCCACGACTGAAAGGGCGAGCATGTTTGGTGCGACGGGAATATATTCTGAACAAACGACTAAAATATTTTCAATGCTGATTTGGCTGAGCAGTTATATTTAATACAGAGACAATGCTCTCTTGTTCATTCCAAACAAAATCGATTGTTACTGCACTCACGAGCCTTTTCCAGCTTTTTGTATTATTTTAAATGTCGAAATGTCTCGAATAAAGCGATTTTTATGTATACTTAGATATTTAAAGAATGGGGTGAATATTCACTTTAGATTTCATTTTATATTAATGTTAAGGTAGAATGAAGTTTAAGGCTATTTTATAATGCCGAAACGTACTGTGAAAACCCCCATCAATAAAACAATAAATTTCCGCAAGCATTCTGACTCTAAAACTAAAAGATGACGTACAAAAGAATTTCACATTTTCATGATATTATATTTAATGATTTAATTTCTCTTTGAGTCTTGGAACGTGTGTATTAATATTCCAGGTAATAAAATCTATTGTATGCTCTTGACAGCTAATATATATTATTTTCTGCCTTCTGGTTCAAATAAAATTATAGAAGGTGTTAACTTACAGAAATGTAGAGTGCTTATGTTTAAAAACATAGGGAAATTGTGCTATTTCATTGAGAACACAAAATTTGTCAAAATGAATTTATAGTACAATTCCTTAAGTATCTCATATTGACTTCACGATTGAAAAGTTTTTCCAATGTAATACTTCATTCATTTGAAAAATACTTTTTTATAAGTTCTGAATACAGATTATATTTATTGCTTATTAGAAAGTATTGCTTTAATTACACTCACAATGATTCTAGTTGAGATAATTCAGCAAAAGCACCTTCTTCGATTATTTCCAGGCTGTTATAAGCTAGGTCACTAAGTAAAGAAAATATCTTTTTCATACATCAAGTATTACAATTTACTTTTATCTTGACACGTTAATAGAAAACTAAGTATGTTAGATTAGTTTTATAAAAGGTAATATTTAGAAATTGTAAAATACTTCTCTTTTAAAAATTATTCTATTTAGTTTTACTGTAATTCTTAATAATTAAGGATCACTTTAAATTACTTAATAGTAGCTCCTTTCTAAGCGTTTTCCTTTTGGAATTACGAACTATTTATGTTTGTTTAACGTTGAGTTATATTCATTTATATCTTTTATTAAAGCTTTAATTAGGTCGTAAAACATAAAAACAGACCACCCAGTAGAGAGACGATTCAAGAACCAATTGTATAACATATAGAGAACAGATCTCCACATAAGGAAAGTTTTCAAAAACAGGTAGTTTTAAAAGATTAAAAAAAAAGTTCAATCGTCAAATAGAGAGACTTTTCAAGAGCTGATATGATATCTTAACTTCACATACATAAAAATATCTTGTCTTGATTTGTTGAACCTTCATAAGATATACTTTTGTGCACCATCATATTTCATATTCCGCATAATTGGTCATGATTTTCTCATAAATAACTTTCAAGTAAACATCTGTATGTTCAGTAAATATTTTTCTTTTTATCTTAAGTTCCTAACACGCCTTGAAGGCCTGTGCAACACGTGCTTTAGTAGATCAATACGTTTGTTTCACTTACAGATGAAGGAGGAATAACATGTTTCCAAAAGCCGTTCCTTTTAGCTTACGGATCCTATTATGTGCAAGGTTCCTATAAAGAAAAACAAACACATATTATTGTGACGTTTTACTAATAATAAGAAGTGAAATATTCTTACGTAAAGTTTTAAATAGTTTTGCACGTTCAAGCTTTACACACTATTTTGATTTTGCTCATTCGCGAAATTTACCTTAGAGCTATTTGCGTTGTCAGTTTCTAATATTTAACTGGTAGCTTAGACGTATTTATTCAACAATACCTACTGCCAGTTTTTGATCTACTTTTTTCTGCGGAATTTCACTGTACCTACATCCTCAAGATAAGAGCGTCATATGTTCCTTAGTAACATCGGACCAGTTAATCCATGGTCTGCAACACTAATTATAGGACTACTCACGGCTCAGCTTGAGAGTAAACCTGTCTTTCAGTTGGTGTTAACTAGGTAAATACTAAGTATTATATAGGAAAGTACTAAATGAATAATAGACGAATCTTAGAAATTTGAAAAACTCGTTTCTGTTTTAAATAGCTACATATTATTGTCTAAATATTCAAATACTCACAAGATATGCAAGTTCTTAAGTCCTAGGAACGCTGGCATTTCTAAGGATTGGATCTGGTTCCGTGAGAGGGATCTATGTGAGTTAAAGTAAAGTGTTTTCAACTTTAAATGAAATGTAAATTTATAAATAGACAGGAATAAATAGTAGTCGATAGATACATAGATAGGCAGTTAAATATGTGACAGTACTCACAAAGTTTTTAAACTGGATAAGTTCCTAAACGTATTAGGTTGAAGTTGTTGCAGTTCGTTCCCATCTATCCACCTGCAGATATTAATCAATGGAGTTCTCTGATTAGTTATGGTCAGAAATAAGAGTAAAGATAGTAACATGTAATTATAGCGAAATGAACGTTGACATCATTAAACCAAACTGGTCAATCCATAATGTTCTCTCTTGGATGTTTATTGTTCATATCATAACGTAAAGATTAATCAGTGTGTTATACAAATACATCAGAATATCTAATACATGTGCTAGTTTAAAGCGAATGCTTCAGAATAGTATTACATATGAACTATAACTTTACTGATACTTGTTCATATGGAACACTATTCTGAAACATTCGCTTTAAACTAGCCCATGTATTAAATATTTAGATGTATTTATATAACACACTGATTACTGATATTTGTTTATTAGAAATGTGTAAAATAGTGTTGTTTATGAGTGCTAGTTTGCGTAGTTTTTATTAATTAGAATTATGCAAAGTACATTATAATTTATTTGACGTCGAGCTCCAATTGCTATAAAAGGTTTCTTAGAATTTAAAATACGGACCTAAATTTACTTTTTTTAACTCATAAGAGTTATTAAAAAAAATTAACAAATTTAATTAAGAAACCTAAAGAGCTTAATCTTACTAAAACTTAATCAAGGAAGTGAAGCCCTTAGGTACATTTTTATTTGAGTTATATCTTTTATTAAAATCAACACGACTTCAAACCACACTCATGCACGATTTATCACTTTTTATACATGAAAAAGTAGCTTAGGAATATTAACTTCGTAAAACTTACAACTGATTGAGCGAAGTGAGAGGATTAAATACCCCGGATGTAAGATATTTCAGTTTGCACTCCCTGAGGTCCCTAGATAATATGTAAATTAAATCACAAAATCAATTATATTACAACAGAGTTCGCCTTAAAACTAAACAACAGCTTATCCGAGACATCTCACAAAATAACTAAAAACGGAAGACATCTGGAAAGTTAACTACTTACAAGCGCCTTAGACTTGATAAACCTTGAAAAGCACCGGAAGAAATTTCTTGTAACGGATTGTAAGATAGATCGCTGAAAATAAATAAATAGGTTTTAATAACATATATAGGTTTCAGAGCATAGGAGCTCAAATAATGCCTTCAAAGACCAGAGTCAAGTAATAAACTTACTCATATTGTTCTAACTTTATTATTACAGTATTTAACTTAAGAGGTGTAAGTATTACTTGCATTAATCTTATGATACCGACCTATTGTTAACCAGATGAAAACGAACGTCGTTTATATTATTTGTTTCATTTGATTATATCAAATCTTGTTTCTCGTATTCTGAACAATGTTGTTCACGTAAAGAAATACAATCAAGAAAACTGAAACCTAAACTCCCTAGGTTCGCATGTATGTACGTTATATGCAACCCTTTACCGACGTTTATTTTTTGTCTTTGCAACAAAGGGTAACAGTACAGAAGTAAAGACTAGCCTAATTATTGTTGAAAGCTTTTAAAGTGGAGCAGTTTCGTTTCATTTATCTGTGTTACAATATCAAGTAAATACACCAAGGTAGCGTTCATAAGATAGAATAAGTTACATCCAGAGATAAGTACTGTACTTACAGATTAGTTAACGCAGAGCTGGATAAAAAGGTGTTGTTCATAAGATGGGATATATCATTTCCGGACAAATGTCTGGAAAACAACAGGATGTAACATCCATAATTAAAACATTTTATTTATAAGGATTATTACAATAAAAATAAATAAATATAACTCATCTAAGCAGATGAGAAACAGGTAGTATGTTCTATATAGTTACATATCGAATTAATAGATTATATTCGTTGCCATGGTTATTGCAGTGCACGATAAATTAAGTGAGATAATTAAATAAGAATATATTTTAAATACGTATAAATTAGATTTAATCGTTCCTTTTTTTTTGATGACTTTAGGAATGTTCTGAGAAGAATTATTCTATGTTGGTAATAACCGGGTTCGGTACTGGAAGTCTGGTTTGTTTCTAATTTGATTAAGGAATTTTCTGAATACGATAGGAGATTACCAAACAAACGGTAGAATAAAACTAGTTAGCAATTGGTACTGACTTATTAAAAGTAATTTAGCAATTAATAATTACGTTTATCTAATCATAGGGACTACTAATTATAACAGTGTTTGATATCCGATCGCCACATCCTTATCACAGAACCTAGCTGACTTATTATTAGTTTTATATAATTTAGGTTTACTTGCGAAGAAAACCACAAACATTTATAAACCCCCGTAAAATACTTATAAGATCTGTTGAATATAAATATTTAAATATTATATTTTATTAAACACAAAGCCACACAAAGGACTATTTGTGTTCTGCCTACCATGGGTATCGAAACCCGGTTTCTAGCAGTATAATTCCTTAGACATAAGATAATCAAAATACACGTATACATAACACACACACACAGAAGATATCGGGACTTAGGCTTAGCTAGTTCAGAGCTGAATATTTATTTAATTATAGCATGATGATCAGAGGTTGTTCCATTGGATTTATTCTGATCTCTTTCAAAGAAATGTCCTTATATGGTGATGAAGAATATATTCGATGCACATTTTCTATTAGATTGTTACTGCGTCAAAGTCACACACATCGTAAACAGTTCCAGTTGCATATAGCCTTATAGATCTGGTTATTTTTTAATTTTGCGCAAAGTTGCACGAGGACTACCTGCGCTCAGTGTCCATAATTTTGCAGCGATAGACTAGAAAGACGGCAACTAGTGAACACTATCCACCACCAACTCTTGTGCTACATTTTTACCAACGAATAGTGGAATTTACCGTTACATAATATTGCCCCCCGCGACTGAAAAGATGATCACGTTTGACGACTCTATTTGAACACGCGACTCACAGATTGTGAACCTAATGCCCGAACCACCATGCCAAGCCAGGCGTGTAGTCTTAAAATAGCAACTGTAAAAATAAAACCAAAACATTAAGTAAATTTCACGTATGTGTCTATTGATTACTGATCTGAAAACATCTATTTTGTTTTTCTTCTCAGTCAAAGTTTTGCAGAAAATAAATTTATAAATAGTTAGAGGTGAGGGAAATGATTTCGTCTAGTCTATTATAGCTTCAGTTTTTCTTTACCAAATCTAATGGATTTATTCCTCTACGCAGAAATGTTTTTTTTTGTTTGTAAATATTGCTATGAAAATTAACGAATCCTGTAACATAATTAGTAACATAGTATTTGAATTAAATATACATTCACAAAGTGACAGCATATGTATGAATGCACAAAAGTGCAAATGTGTGGAAAAATAAATGCTGAAAGTAAAGACCGATGACATAAGGCCTAATAAAATAATAATAGGGAACCTAAACGCCTCTCTTCCTAAAAACATAAATTGTGATACTGCCAATCAATAAATCATTAGTTTTTACTTGAAATAAATTAGATTTAAATAAACATTTTGAGTTGGACATTACACCTCGCTCTGAACAATGCTTCGTAAAATGTAAATCCGTAATTAAAGGTCTTTAATATATATGCATATATATTTACCCTATATAAAAACAAATATCCAACCACGGGCGGTGATCTGATGTATTAACGACTTGCCATATGAATTAATTAAATGTTCCCTTAGCAGCACTACAGCTACGCAACTGTACGTGAAAATGTGTACAATATTCGAACGACAAATTCTCAAAAGTGGCATAAGTTCATATCAAAGTAGTTAGGAAAGCCTATACCATGTTTTCTCTTACAGCTACAAACCAATGGGAACACGTTACTAGTTCACTAGCTTGACGCTATAACAGCCACAAACTTGACGAAATCGGGTCTTACACTTTAATGTTTCGTTTTATTGAATACAGGCTTCCTAACATAAGATTTATTGCAACCAGCTAAAATATTTTATAGTTACATTTACAAAATCATAGTCACTGTATTTTATTGTAATTTTTAAAAACCAGTATGATTAAAATTTTATTGTAGAATTATAAATCTGACTACCATATTTCACAAAAAAGTCCACTAAAATGAATACTCTTTGCTCTAATTTTTTAAAACGACAAATTCATCTGATTATAAAATATACGAAAATATATATTTTTAACTTGCATTCAGAAAGTTTGATATTATAACTAGCCATACAATTAAGAAAAAACCTGTTGCTATATGAGTTACATGATAAGCTTTGAAGCTGGTTTTCAAAAATCCTAAGAGAATATATTCGCATTTGTATTAATAAATGTAATTACTTCCATACCTACTGGGCCTGGCATGGACAAGCGTGTTAAGGCGTGCGACTCGAAATCTGAGGGTCGCGGGTTCGCATCCCGGTCGCGCCAAACATGCTCCCCTTTCAGCCGTGGGGGCGTTATTACGTTACGACCAATCCCACTATTCGTTGGTAAAGGAGCAGCCCAAGAGTTGGCGGTGGGTGGTGATGACTAGCTGCTTTCCCTCTAGTCTTACACTACTAAATTAGGGACGGCTAGCACAGATAGCCCTCGAGTAGCTTTGTGCGAAATTCCAAAACAGACAAACCATACCAACTGAATGAAAGGTCTCGTACATTTTGTAGTAAGATATAGCATCAGATCTTGTGAATTTTATGATAGTTTGTTTTCGTGCATTCTGTGACAAGATAAAGTAGCAAGTTCTTACCTCAGAAAGTACAAAAAACAACCACCAAACAATTTATGAAAACTGCTACTGTATCTTACCACAAAATATACAAAAAGTAACCACTACACAATTCACGAAACCTGATGCTATATCTTAACGTAGAATGTATGAAAACCAACCACCATGCAATTCACAAAACTTACTGTTATATCTTACCACGCAGTGTATGGAAACCAACCACTATACAATTCACAAAACTTACTGTTATATCTTACCACGCAGTGTATGGAAACCAACCACTAACCACTGTTATATCTTACCACGCAGTTCACAAAACTTACTGTTATATCTATACCACCAAACAATTATTAAAACCTCCTGTTATATCTTACCACAGGAAACCAACCACCTGACTCATACATTTAATGTATGAAAACGAACCACCATACAGTTCACAAAACATACTGTTATATCTTACCACAGAATGTACAGAAACCAACCACTATTCTGAATTCATATTTTACCATTTAATGTATGAAAACGAACCACCATACAGTTCACAAAACATACTGTTATATCTGTTAGAATATCTTATTCTGACGCAGTTTACCACTTAATGTATGAAACCAACCACCATACAGTTCACAAAACTTACTGTTATATCTTACCACAGAATGCAGTGTTCATGGATGAAAACGAACCACCAACCACTATACAATTCACAAAACTTACTGTTATATCTTACCACGAAGTGTATGGAAACCAACCACCATGCAATTCTAGAAACCTACTCTAGTATCTTACCACAAAATATAAAAAGACCAATTACCAAACAATTATTAAAACCTCCTGTTATATCTTACCACAGAATGTACAGAAACCAACCACTATTCTGAATTCATATTTTACCATTTAATGTATGAAAACGAACCACCATACAGTTCACAAAACATACTGTTATATCTTACCACAGAATGTACAGAAACCAACCACTATACAATTCACGAAACTTGCTACTTTATCTTATCACAAAATGCACGAAAACAAACTATCATAAAATTCACAAGATCTGATGCTATATCTCACTACAAAATGTACGAGACCATACATTCATTAGGTATGGAAGTAATTAAATTTATTTATACAAATGCGAATATATTCCCTTAGGATTTTTGAAAACCAGCTTCTAAGCTTATCACGTAACTCATAAAACTAGCTACTAAGTTTAATTTATAATTCACAAAACTGGCTACTGGGCTCAACTCACAATTCAGGAAATTAGTTTTTAAGTTTAATTAATAAGCTTTAATTAATTAACAAGATCATTCATAATAAATAAAGTTAGTGTATAACTTTTTCTCATACAAAATACGTTACTATCGACAGTAAGTTTAATATTTTTCACTATGATGTAAGTCCAGGTTATCTCCATTTGGTTAACTTGTGCTCAGGGTTACTGATGAGCAGTGGAATTCTCCTAAACTAATATAACCCCATAACACACAGTGATCAAAAGTGTACATTAAACCGGACTTCCCCACAACTTTGACTTCGAAATTAAACAACTGTTGGAATACTAAGTTTATTTATTATATTTGCTATTGTGCAGCTGTATAATGTGAACTGAATAGGACACTTTATATTCATTTCACCTATCCACTGTATAGGTTTTTCTCATAGCGATTACAAAGCACGTTCACACCAATAGTAAGTTTAAACATCATTTATATAACTATCTACTGTAACTTATTATAAACTCTTCGTGCTGCAACAGTCAATCTCACTATGAAAACCATGTGGATGTAACTATTTTCATTGGCCCGGCATGGCCAAGCGCGTTAAGGCGTGCGACTCGTAATCCGAGGGTCGCGGGTTCGCATCCCCGTCGCGCCAAACATGCTCGCTTTTTCAGTTATTGGGGCGTTATAATGTGACTGTCAACCTCACTATTCGTTGGTAAAGGAGTAGCCCAAGAGTTGGCCGTGGGTGGTGATGACTAGCTGCCTTCCCTCTAGTCTTACACTGCAAAATTAAGGACGGCTAGCACTGATAGCCCTCGAGTAGCTTTGTGCGAAATTCAAAAACAAACAAACAATTTCTATTCATAGTTGTAAATCAGAATCGTTTACGCTAAGTTATACTTACACCTGGCGAAGTTGAGGAAGATGACGAAAGATGTCCTTTTCTAAGACGATGACACCTGACGTCTTCATGATACTACACATGAAAACATCCAGTTAGAAGGATGATTTAGACAAAATATAACTGAAGTTTAGGCCTATTTTAACATGGAAGTTATTTTTAGAGTGATAAAACGATGAAATAATAGAGATAAAGAGGATGGTTATGTTATTAACGTGACCAGTGTTAAGTCACAGAAACAATAAACAATAGGAAACGAAGCAGATAATCTAACATTAAGATTTCATCAACTTTAGACATTTTTATATATGATCACAACAAGCAACTGTTACTTGTTTTAGAAGTAACAAACAAAATATTAAATGTACCATAGATTCTTTTAAGTTAGCTTATTATTTAATTTAGATTTAAGACAAGGCAGTGAGAAAGAAAACCATCTGAACAATACTAACAAAACTGTACAAACGTCGGTTGCCTTGGTTACAGAACTTTAAAACGGAGTCGTATAATCAAAGTATATTCATCACATATTTTGTGATGTTTCAGATTACATTCCGGTGTGTCATTTGTATCCTGAACTTTTTTTTCTTGTAGTAATTTATTGAGGTCTCTTAAGTGATAATATTACTTATAGTTTACTTCAATTTTACTTGGTCTTCGGGTTAACTGAGTTTTCAACTGATCGTTGCCGGGCACATGTTTTAGAGGCGAGAGTGTAAACGGGTACGAGATTGTATGGGCGTGGCAGGTGAATCTTTGGTTATTAATTAGTACAGGTATAAAGGTGTTCTTTTGTATTGGTTTAATTTGAGTTTGAGTTGTTCTATAAGTAAGACTTCTTTGATTTTGCCTTTTTTATATGTTTACCTACTTAATATCTGGGAGTTGTCTCTGGGTATGTTGTGTTTATTTGATATGCACTGTTCAAAAACGTGTGAAGGTGACTTTTTATCTTCTTTGAATCTGGTTTCCATTTTTCTACTTGTTTCTCCAATATGGAAGTCGTGGCACTTATCACATTGTATTTTATAAATAATGTTGGTGTTGTGTTTGTCAGTGTAGTTTTTACATAGTATGGACTTTAGTTTTGTACCTGGTTTTTGAATACATTTGGTGTTTACTGGAATGTTGTGTTTTGTTTTAAGTTTTTTCAAATGCTGGTTATTTTATTGCTGATGTCAGGAACATATGGTATGCAGTAGTATAAGGTTTTGTGGCTTGTTGTGTCTTGGGATTTATTGTTGTTTGTCTGTTGTTAGTCTAGGTGTGCGAGTATCATTTTTCAACAGGTTTTGGAGGAAATTTGTTGATGTTGATGAAGTGTTGTTTTATTTTAATGATTTCATCATTAATTTTATCGGGTGAACATAGTTTTGTGGTTGTGTTTATTTGGTTTCTTACTATGTTGAGAGTTTGTTTCGTTTTAAGTGCCGAGTCCCAGGGAATGTATACTCCAGTATGGGTGATTTTTCTGTGGATTTCTGTCTTGAATTGTGTATCGGTTCTTGTGATCTTGAAGTTGAGAAATGCTATGCGGTTAGTTTTTTTCCTGTTCTCAGGTTAACTTAATGTTGGGGTGTATGGAGTTAGCTTCAAAACTAAGTGTGTGTGTTCTCTTGATGTGAATCTAGCAATTGTGTCGTAAACATAGCTGTACCAGTATAGCAATGGGTGTAAGGCTTGAGATTTGATCTGTGTCATGAAAATGTTGGCTAGAACTGATGACATGAGATTGCACATACTTAAGTCATTTATTTGTAAGTAGTTTTGATTACTGAACAAAAAGTTAGTTTTGCTGGTAGTGAATTCTATAAGGATTGCTAATTGGTTGCTGGGGATATGAATATAAAACTATGTTGTAGGCTTCGATAGTTAGGACTTCAGTGAAACAGGATATTACATAAAAACTGGCCATTAAGGCTTTATGGTTTTGTTGGTTAAGAATATATTTATAGATAAAAGAGTCTTTGAAAAAGGAGCCGGCAGAACTATGTAAAAACTACACTGACAAACACAAAACAAACGTTATTTATAAAATATAATGCAACAACTGCTACGACTTCTATATTGGAGAAACAAGCAGAAAAATGGAAGCAAAATTCAAAGAACACAAACAAACACCTTACAACGTTTTTGAACACTGCAAATCAAATAAACACAACATAACCCTAGAAAACACCCAGATATTAAGAAGGAAAATAAATATAAAAAAACGCAGAATCAAAGAACCCCTACTTACATAACAACTCAAACCAAAATTAAATCAATATAAAGGAACACCTTTATACCTATACTAATTAATAACCTAACATCTAAGTACAACGCCTCCTACAGTCCCATACCCATTTAAATTCTCGACCCTAAGACATATGCTTGGCAACGATCAGTTAAAAACCCATTTAACCTAAGTAGGTTACTCTAAGTGTTTCTGTCCGTGATAAAATGATTGTGGAAATTCAATTAATAACGTAGCGACAAGATTATCGAAACCTGTCGTCAAATATCTTTTTTCTTCATGGGTGTGTATGTCACATGGGGTTATCTGCTGAGCCCACTTACAGGAATCGAACCCCTGATTGTAGCGTTGTAAATCCGTAGACATACCGCTGTATCAGCGATGGGCATTTTTCATGGGAAATGTCCTTAGAGTCTTTAGCCTTATATATATATTTACCTAATATGGTACTTTCAAAACACTATCCGTACAAGTCTCTCGATCGGACAGTGGTAAGTCTACAGATTTGCAACCATAAAATCCGGGACTCTATTCGCCACGGTGAACAGCGCAGACAGCCTAACGAGGTTTTGCTATAAAACACCCACATACCATCTATATAAAATTCGGAATATCTTGTTATCCTTCATATAGGTTTTCGACTCGCAATCCGAGAGTCAGTCACTGACTGGATTCCCCGTCCCTGAACTGAATCTTCGTCCTATCCACTGTAGAAGCGTTATAATGTGACGGTTAATCTCATTACCCGTTAGTTAAAAACATCCAAAAATTATGGTGGGTGGTGTTGACTATATTCCTTCTAATCTATCACTGCTAAATTTGGGATGGCTAGCGCAGACAGTCCTCATGCGTTTTGCCCAAAATTCGAAACAATCATAAATAATACTTCATAAAGAGTATTTCTCAAAACATGGGGGATATTACCTTATAGACCAAGGCACTTCCACCCAGAATATCTCACTGCAACCAGGGAACATCTTACAACTCTATTGTATTCGAAACTAAATTTCCTAAACACACACACACACAACACGAAATAAATCAGTTTAAAAAATCTTTTATGGATGCAAAAACGGCTCGTTTGGGTTGAGAAAATATTTTACATAGAAGAGCAAACAACGTTTCGACCTTCTTTGGTCATCGTCAGGTTCACAAAGAAAGAGATAACTGACCAGAAGCTGACCACATGTTTGGAGGGGGTTGTGTAACTGAGTGTCGGAATGTAGAGGGCGGTGTTAGATGTTTGAATATATAATTTTATTTATTTTATTATATTAATATAGGTATAAAGGCGTTCCTTTATATTGTTTTTTTTTGGGTTTAAGTTGTTGTATAAGTAAAGCTTCTTTACTTTTGCGTTTGTTTATGTTTGTTTCTTTATTTAGTATTTGAGTGTTTTCTATGGTTATGGTGTGTTCATTTGCAGTGTTCGAAAACGTGTGAAGGTGACTTTTTATGTTCTTTGAATCTGGTTTCCATTTTTCTACTTGTTTCTCCAATATAGAAGTCGTGGCAGTTATTACATTGTATTTTACAAATAATGTTGGTGTGGTGTTTGTCAGTGTAGTTTTTACATAGTATAGACCTCAGTTTTGTGCCTGGTTTTTGAATAAATTTGGTACTAACTGGAATGTCATATTTTGTTGCTAGTTTTTGCCAAATGTTGGTTATTTGTCTGCTGATGTCAGGAATATGGTACGCAGCAGTATATGGTTTCGTGATTTTTTGATTCGTGAGATAAATTTACTTTTGTTGGTTGATTTTGCTTTCTGTCTAGGTGTGTGCGTATAACGTTTTCTACGGTTTGTGGAGGAAACATCAATAAGTTATATTCCTGACGTCAGCAGACAAATAACCAACATTTGGTAAAAACTAGTAACAAAATGTGACATTCCAGTTAGTACCAAATTTATTCAAAAACCAGGCACAAAACTGAGGTCTATACTATGTAAAAACTACACTAACAAACGTCACACCAACATTATTTGTAAAATACAATGTGATAACTGCCACGACTTCTATATTGGAGAAACACGTAGAAAAATGGAAACCAGATTTAAAGAACATAAAAAGTCACCTTCACATGTTTTCGAACACTGCAAGTCAAATAAACACAACATAACCATAGAAAACACTCAAATACTAAATAAAGAAACAAACGCAAAATTAAAGAAGCCTTACTTATACAACAACTTAAACCCAAAATAAACCAATATAAAGGAACGCCTTTATACCTATATTAATATAATAAAATAAATAAAATTATATATTCAAACATCTAATACCGCCCTCTACATTCCGACACTCAGTTACACAACCCCTTCCAAACATGTGGTCAGCTTCCGGTCAGTTTCCTCTTTCTTTGTGAACCTGACGATGACCGAAAAAGGTCGAAACGTTGTTCGCTCTTCTACATAAAATATTTTCTAAACCCAAACGAGCCGTTTTTGCATATAAATTTCTCAACAAGTGGGTTTTCTCGACATCACTGATTAAAAATATTTTGCCTATTAATTCATACCACCTGATTCTACACATTTCACAAACCAGCTAAAACAAAATATAATCCACAAACGAGGTATTAATTACATTCAGAGGAATCCATGAATATATAAAGTTATTTAATACTTTTACCCAAGTACACTTATTAGTTACTTTGTGTTATGAGACATGTTGTGCTAATATACACGAAATATGAGCCTTATAAAACTGTTTTTAGGAAACGGTTCAACTGGATATAAATTAGAAAGTGTTACAACGTGTTGTCATCTTTTTTGTGTTAATTTCAATCGAATTATTCGAATGATTGGAACAGAAAATATACCACACAATAGACAGATCAAGATAAAAGATACCATATTTTCTGCTTCTTCAATTGAATGGTGTGTCTTGATGTCTTATGAAGACTCAATCTCTTTAAATTCAAAGCATCGAATTCCAGGGTTATAGCCCTCTCGCTGAGCCGAAGCGATATACTGTGTACGTTAATAATAAAATACTTATCAGAGCAAGAGGAAGATTAATCTGTTATTTTTCTGTTGGACAATGGCTGATACAAATAGTGTCAAACTCGACTAAAACTCCTTGTAATCGCAATATTACTACGCCTGCGCAGTACATACTTAGACAGATAAGATACTTACAGAGATGTAAGTTTTGGTAATTGAGGAAAATCTGTTGCCTTTAAGAGCGGGAAATAGTTTCCAGAAAGATCTCTGAAATAAAAATCGTTGAAGTTAGTTTACAGAATACTTTATCCCAAGTTTTAGATTCTTGGAAAAGCTTTTTTTTTTAATCGAAGAAACAAAATTCTTGTTAGAAATCAATAAATTCACTTCACTAAATAATTATAATGATAACACTGTGTAACAAAATTTTTACTTTTTCTTGTTCCCAGGCAGAAAGTGTAATTTCCCAATTGCTTATGCCTAAAGTAAATGAAAAGGCCTGTTTTCTCTTCAAAATTTGCTTTTGTGGCCTGGGTAATTAAATTTCAAATTTACCCACTTTCCAAAACATTCCAGGTAGATTCAGTGCTGAGTAGCTGATAGAGAATTTTCTCGAACTTACAATACTTTTCAAGAACTTTCAAGTATGTTGTAGAACTTACGAGAATTTTCAAGAACCTTTCAGAATTCTCTAGAACTTTCCATAGTTATATATATACAGGGGCTCACCACTCATCAGTTTAGTTCTAGCTGCCTAATTGAACACATAGACCTATCTGCTGTGTATGTGGCCAATTTATCAAGATAAGAGCAAAAAAGTACTTTGTGGCAGCATCTACTAAAATGTGTGAAGCCTTTAAGGCATGTTTCGGCATGCCAGTCGGAGATCAAGACAAACCGTGGGCATCTCATTTTATCTGCGAGCACTGCAAGAAAACTCCAGAAGGTAAAGCGGACAATTTTTGCTTGCTTGAAGAGTAAGATTTTATATTATACAAATTTTAGACCTTTTTGAAATTGAAATATCTTTTAATTTATTTTTTTAAATTTTCAATAGTATAAAAATATCGAATATAAATATTTTAAATAAACCTTTTACACACTAATTGTGGATGAAATAAATTTATTCTTCATAATAACAATTTTATTTTTCTCTTTTGCAGGATGGTACAGAGGGGAAAAGAGAGCCATGAAGTTCGCTATTCCAAAAATTTGGCGTGAATCCACTGACCACTCAAGCAATTGTTACTTCTGCATGGTGGAGCCTTCCAAACGTTGGGCTGGCAAGAATGCATCTGCTATCATGTATCCGAACCTTCCATCATCCATCAGCCCAGTGCCACACTGCCCTGAGCTTTTTGCACCCACTCCGCCAGAGAGAAAGCAGCCATCCTCAGAAGAAAGCAGCAAATCATAACAGGAGGTAAACGTTAAAAATCCAGATTACAATTTCAGAGGTTCAGCTGGTGAGAGAAACTCATATTTCCCCAACCAAAGAGACCTCAGTGATCCTGGTATAACTAAGTCGAATGCCGATACTATATTTGGAGGTTGATACGTGAAAGTGATTTACATTATAGTCGCAAATCTCGAAAACCTACTCACTTCTAAACATTTTTGTATAACTTTAGTATAAATACATGTAAATCTTGATTCATATGTTGTTTTATTCAGACCTTATATAAGTAAAATGTGTAAATTTGCTCGTTTTTACATAGAAAATAGGTTAATTTCTAAATTTCTTTATCCAGGTCACAAAAGCAAAGTTTTAAGGGGTTAAAGTCCATTTTCTATACTTTTACAACATAAACAATTAAGAGATAACACATACTATCCAGGAACAAAATTTGTGTTACATTGTGTAATCGGATAAGAACACCTTTAATGTCAATATAATTATTCAGAAGATTACATTTTTGTTAACTCTACCTTTTCTTGAGAAGAATAGTTTTACAAACTGTTAACAAAAAAAGATAAACAGGCAATTTAGAAATATAAACAAATAAATTTATCAGGAAACTCACAAAAGTGTTACGACAGGTGGAAGCGGCTTTGGCACTGAAAGCAAATGCTGATGTTCACAGAAAAGATGGTTAGCATGACAACGACAGCTATTTGTTATTTCTTGAAATACTGTTGAAAAGACACCAGCATAGAAACATGTAATTTTTGACACAATGAAATTTTATAGAATGCAAAAGATAATATCAACGTCTTATCCGACTGATATATATATGTCCGTATGATATTTATGTGTCTACATATATATTTGTGTGTGGGTGTTAAAAACAACTCTTCAGTTCTATGTACTTTAACTTCTAACGGGAAAAGAGAAAATACAATTAGATTAAAAACAAAAAGGGGGCGCACTTACAAGTTAAGCATAAACCACATATCAGAAAATACAAAAATATAACCTAATAAAAGAGGTACCTGACAAAGTAGAGCACACGAAGTAGTGAGGGTGTACCATATTTAATCTCTTGTATGAAAGATTATTAGAATTCAGATATCTGTAGGAGACGTGCGTCATGAAAGTCACAAAATCTTATAACTAAAACTATAACTAATCATAGGCAACCATTGTAGGGAGGGAAACATTTGTTTTAATAAAACAAATAACCAAGGAAATGAATTAAAAACGAAAGAAATTATTACAATCTGAAAACATTCCGGTCTTCTGAAAGTAGTAATTAATGAGCGAGGTATCTTAACTTCATTCTGATGACTTTAAAACGTGAACGTAAAAACAAATGCAAATGAAAAGACACCTTTAAAAAATAAATATTTTAACAGATATTAAATTCCAGTTTTGATGAATGAAGGTTAAAAAAATTAATTTGGATCATATTTGATAAATGTGCTAAAACATATCACTCAGAAATTTTTGTTTGCTCTTGTTACTGATTTATAAACTAAATATTTTGTCAAAGCCCACACCCTCTCCTAGAGCACCTGAAATACAATTATTCTATTTTGTTTAAAAGGAATGACGACAACACATAGAAATTCTCCATATTTCTATTTCATATTATAGAAAAAGTGTTGTATTTAGAAAAAAAGAATTTTTTTCTTGTAACTCACCGCAACTCGCAGTTTTTTTTTCACGGTCCTCATCCGGTCGTTTACTAAACATATCATCCCAAAGTTGACTTCTTAGCCAATCTTCTTTTCAAACAAATAACAACCAAACTTAGTGAAAAGTCATTTAACAAAAACTAAATATGTTTCTTAAACGTGGTAGGTGTTATAAAACTTTCATACTAATCTTTGGTAGAGTGTGTGTGTTTTCTTATAACAAAACTACACTGGATTCAGCTAGGGGAATCGAACCCTTGATTTTAGCGTTGTAAATCTGAAGACATGCCGCTGTACAAGCTTGGGGCCTTCAGTAGAATTGACGTCGTTAAGTAAAACTTATATCGTTTTATAATGTGAATTGCCTTGAACTTCAATTTAATGAAGCAAGAAGAGCAAATATTTATTAAAAACTATCAACAACATTGAATGTAAATTATGCCGTATAAATATAATCTATGAAAACTCACTGTATCACATATAAAATTCCATGAATTAATATCATCCAAAAACAGGTGGAAGATGCTAATATATTCCACACGAGTATAAGCCCTTGACAAAATTCCTCCAAACTGATTGGATAAATAAAAAATAACGTAAGATAAAACTAACTCATATCTACTTACGAGAACATTAGGGTCACATATATTTACTTTCATCTATTACACGAGACTTCATTTGCTAATTTTTTCAGCATGATTTCATTATAAGGGACAGGAATTAACTTGAAGTAAACCAACCTAATCTGTATTGAAGGGACATTGTGTTAAGCAGGCACATATTACTTACGTTCAACATTGATGTCATTGCTATCAATAGAGTTCGTCCAGATTGCTTTCACATTCTATACGTTCTTAGTCAAAAAACTAATCTCTTATGATTACCTCAGTGTATCTGGCATGAACTCTTTACCACAAAGTGACACAGAGCAGAGCATAATGAAGTAAGTTATAAAACTAATCAAAGTACGAAAAGACAATAAACATTGCTAAAAATATACATTAATATATTTTCAGTAACTCAACACTGCTGCATTACTAATACATTGACAATACACTTAAATACGTAAAGCACCACATTATTTCTAACATCCCATATCAACACTGCTGTATTTCTAATATATTCACAATACATTTAAATATGTAAAGCAACAAATTATTTCTATTATCCTCTCAACACTGCTGTATTACTAATATAATACATTTAAATATGTAAAGCACTAAATTATTTCTATTATCCTCTCAACACTGCTGTAGTACTAATACAATACATTTAAATATGTAAAGCACCAAATTATTTCTATTATCTTCTCAACACTGCTGTAGTACTAATACAATACATTTAAATACGTAAAGCACCAAATTATTTCTATTATCTTCTCAACACTGCTGTAGTACTAATACAATACATTTAAATACGTAAAGCACCAAATTATTTCTGACATCCCATATCAACACTGCTGTATTACTAATATATTCACAATACATTTAAATACGTACAGCAACACATTATTTCTTACATTTCCTGAAGTAGCTAACTATTTCTGTCTGTTTTCTGAGTAGTTTTTATTATTCTTTCTCAAAGAATAATTTTATTAATAGTAGTGGTTAAAAGGTTTAATATATATAATACCTTTATATGGATACCTTCTATATGGATTTAGACCTATTGATGAACACATGCATTCTGATCATAATACATTTTTAGTTTATAACATTGCCTACACCTAGTCAGACTGATAGATTAAATTCTATATGCTAAATACTCGGTTAATTTTAAGTTTCACTTGTGTGTTAACTTTGATCAGAAGTTGACGATAATTACAGAATTCATTCAAATATTGTGTTGGACTAACTTACTCTAAAATTTTATTTTCTACAAAATTTAAATTGAATAGACTATATATATTAGAATTTATAAAGACGTTTAAACGAAACTGTTTCGGAGTGTATTCAGTACATTAGTAGGATGCGACTCAAAGTATCCTTTGATTTTTGAAACGTGTTTCTTAAACATTGTAGAAAGTATATTAACAAAGTAACCTATAAAAGATAATCAGACAATTAGAAAGAACTGAGGTTAACTAAACCTCTGAAAGTTTCACTGATGTTAATTGGAAGATTTCATTAAGCAGTATTTCACTTGATAATTTTCAGAACTCCGTGATGACGAGAAAACCTAATTGTAGAGAAAATTATATATGTAAAAACGGTTGGTATGGGTAAAGAAAACATTATACAGAGATTTCTCTACCAATACCAGCCATTTTACATATATAATTTTCAAAACTATATATTTATGGCTGGTAATTTGTACAAATGAATTTATTGGCTATTGCAACTCGATGCTAGTTAGCTTATGCTAAATTACTTAACGAAATATTGCCAGATACATTTAGTGACATTTTACCGGAATCTTTTACAGAGGGTTTTATTTGGCTGTTAATGATCGGTACAGTTTATCTATGGCTATTAACATAGGACTTAATTTGAGCACAAAACTTTATTTATTTGGCCATTAACAAAATATATGTCTAATTATTAACAACATTTTATTTCGGATTCTAACAATTAATATGATCTGATTTCGCTACTGAGAAAGTATTTAATTTGTCAATTTAAAGAAAAAGATAATTAATGAGTTGTATTTGATTAATATTATATATTTAGGTCTTCTCTTTGCAAAGAATTTTGTCTAATTATTAAAATGGTTTAGCTGTAGCTGTAATTATTGGATTTGATTTGGCTACTAATAAAAAATCGTATCTAGTTATTAATAAAGTAATAGGCTTGACTAGTAATAAAGGTTCTCACTTTTAACTTAAACATGGTTTTATTTAGTTACCATGCAAGGGTTTGATTTGTGTATGAATATGAATGAATTGCTTTAGTGGGTATTAAAATTCACCTTATATGGCTACCAATACCAATGACCACTTTACTTGATTATTGACATATGCATTTGATTTAGTGAATTACATTGATCAGGTTTTGACTTGTGTATCATCAAATCCATTTTATTTTTTAATTAAAAAAGGTGTCATATGGTTATTGATAAAGATTCCCATTTATTTTTTTATAAATCATGTCGATAGCTATTCTTAACGGATTTAAGCTAACTATCAAAAAATGTACTTAGCTATTAATACCTATACAAAGTCGTTTAACTGTTATTGAAATTTCATAACATAGGTAAGTTAATAAGTAAAATTATAAACGAACTTTTCCCTATGTTAAAATAATTTTCTTTCTAATGTATTTTAACACAGAGAAAATCCTGTGTATAATTCTAACAAAATATATACTTGACTTTATACCACCGCTAGTACAGTGGTAAGTCTACGGATTTACAACGCTAAAAATCGATTCCCCTTGGTGGGCTCAGTAGATAGCCCGATGTGGCTTTGCTATAAGAAAAACATACACTCACATCTTATTATAATCTATTTTTAATTATGATTTATGAATGTAACTCTAGTGGCACTGATTTTATAGTGTTAGAAATCAGGTTTCGATACTCTTGGTGGGCAGAGCGCAGTTAACCCTATGTGTATAATAACGAATAAATGTGATTTGTTTTTAATCAATAATCTAATTAAATATTAATAAAATATTCCCTTTATTTATTAACAGACTTAGAATGTAACCTATAAATTAAACCTATATAATAAAATGACTGTAATATTCCCTTTATTCTTTAACAGAATTAGAATATATTTCATATTTTACTTAATAGAGATCTTGCTTTTGATTATGAACAAAATATTTTATAGACTGGTATCAATTAATTTAACACAATTATCCGCAAAGAACTGACTTGATCATTAAAAGTAAGAATTGTATTCGACTATTAGCAGTTACTGTGCTTTGGCCGTTCACCAAAGATTATACTTGAATGTTAAAATGGATTTTACTTGATGGCCTGAAAACAATTTAGTCATCTATAAAAAATGAATTGCATTTGGTTATCGAAAAAATATTTTATTTGGATGGTATAAATTATTTGACTTATTCATGAGTAAAACAGATGTAATTTCGCTATAAATAAACGATTTCGATCAAATTTATTTAGCTATTACTAATTAATTTCACTTGTTTTACCCAGTAACAGTTATTATTTTTTAATATACAAACTGAAATGTTTTCATGGGCACTAAGAAAATATTGCGTTTGTTAACTGGGAAAAGGTTTGGCTGTTAACAACATTTTTATTGGGTTGTTAAAATGGCTCGGCATGGCCAAGCGCGTGAGGCGTGCGACTCGTAATCCGACGGTCGCGGGTTCGCGCCCGCGTCGCACTAAATATGCTCGCCCTCTCAGCCGTGGGGGTGTATAATGTCACGGTTAATCCCACTATTCGTTGGTAAAAGAGTAGCCCAAGAGTTGGCGGTGGGTGGTGATGACTAGCTGCCTTCCCTGTAGTCTTACACTGCTAAATTAGGGACGGCTAGCACAGATAGCCCTCTAGTAGCTTTGTGCGAAATTCTAAAAATACAAAACAAAAACAAAACAAGCGTTGTTAAAAAAATTTGTACTAGCTTCTAACAAGTAGCTTTGGTAATCTGTAAATAAAAATAATTGTTAAAAAATGGTTGCTAACTACTGACAAATCCTGCAATGTAAACATCCAAATATTCTATTAAAAGAAAACTTAACCTTGCTATTTTGCATTGGACAAAACTTGTGAAAATTTTGCGTAAAGTTATTCAAGAACTTTCTGCGTTAGCGACTCCTAATTTTCTAGAAAGTAAAACAGCTTTGACCTTAACGTTATAACCTTTACATAGTTAAGAAGACTAACATGTTCGCAAACGAATTTCGATTCCTCTCTATACGTTGGGAGTCGAGCCCTCTAACCACTAAGCCATTCTAGATGAAGTAAATGGAGATGGTATAATAAATATGTAAATTGCACTGAAACATATAGTACATATAAAGTAATGTTTTCATTACCAATTATTGATCACTATCAGGTACAAACTAACATCTTAAAGTTTGCTGTCTGAACTTGTATAAAGTTATGTCCCAATTAAAGCATGCTATCTGAACTGATATAAAGTTATATTTTAATTAAAGCATGGTATCTGAACTGATACGAAGTTCTATCCTAATTAAAGCATACTATCTGGACTGATATAAAGTTATGTTCTAATTGAAGCATGCTATTTGAACTGATATAAAGTTATATTTTAATTAAAGTATGGTATCTGAACTGATATAAAGTTCTGTCCTAATTAAATCATGGTATTTGAACTGATATACAATTATGTTCTAATTAGGTAAAGAGGGAACAACAATGAAGTCATTGTATTATTGGTAAAAACAACAATACTTGGAACCAGTGAACAAGATAAATACGTGAAGTAATAGCAAATTTAATTTATTAGAACAGGATTACTTTAGTTATAGCAAACGAACAATAATAAATGTAATCTGGATTTTTTTAAAAAATTGAAAAATCTACTGGGGGAAAGATTGAAATAAATATATCTTATAAATATGAAACAAAACTGGTTGCTTGGAGATAAAGTTTAAGAATTTATACTACTGATAAATGACGTTTGATATGCGTGGAGGGGAAGCGCAAATTGCCTGTTGTGTAGCATTCTGCTTTAAAATTTAAATAACTGTATTAAGAACCCTAAGAATGTTTAGCAACAACTTAGGAATCTGGAATTTCTGTGAGAGATATCTTGTTTAGTGTTATATTTATGACTGAGAAATGTAAGAGTAGCGGAATTGAAAGTACGTTATGCAACAAATGGAACGTTGACAACGATTAGTTTACTTGTTTTGGCGTAATTGACCGTATTGTCACCATGCTCACATTTTTGTAAGTTACTCGTAGACATCTCTATGTATAAATATATATATTGAATTCACAGATGATTTGAAAAATACATTCATTTGAACTTGAAGGTAAAAAAAAAAAAAAATGCATTTCTGTACCAAAGTGAGGTACGTCCAAGAAATCCCTACATTTGGCAACCGTGAGTAATTTTAGTAAATAGTTGAATTCTTGATGTTGGTAGATTACTTAATGTTTTTTTCTTTGGTATCCTTTACGCACCAACGTGTCATACAGGAAATAATATTTCTAAGTGAAGAATGAAATAATAATAATGAATTATAAATGCCCAGGTAAGAAGACGTACAACTAAATTAGTTTGTAACTTAAGAGCAAGAAGCTGTAAATTAAATAAGAAGGCCCGAACAAGGCCTGTAAACTACAAAAGTCTTTATTCGGTTATACAGGCGTAGAAAACCCCTTGAGAATTTTCAATAAAAGCCGAATAAATCTTAGTTAGAAAGGAATTATTTTCTTAAGTTTTATGAATTAAGTTTTAGCTTAAAATTTGCGAATTCTAAAACGATCAGTGAGAATTATGGAATGTATTTAAACGGAAATTAACAAAGGTGTCATCTACATACCGTTCACAGAAAACAAAAAAACGATTGATTTAAACTCTAAAGGAAAATTAATTAACCAGATCTTATCGTAACGGCAAAGCAATGAACTGACGATGACTAGGGTTAGAAGAAACCTCACAGTTAAATAGCTAAATTATAAGTTTTGGCTAAAATATTTAAACTGTCCCTTCTTTGAGCTAGTTGCAATCTAGCTAAGCCACCAATTTTGGTGAAAATAATTAAGTCGTCCCTTCATTAAGCCACTTTAATTCTAGTTAAGCCACCAGTTATAATTAAAATATTCAAACTGTCCCTTTATGAAACTAGTTACAATATTGTCTAATTATTAAAATTGGATCGTATACACTGCCTTGACGAGTATTTAATGGCAGATTTTCATAAACATTCAGCTTGACAAAAACATATGTATAAACTATTTTAGAATGTGTTTTAGAATTTCGCACAAAGCTACTCGAGGGCTATCTGTGCTAGCCGTCCCTAATTTAGCAGTGTAAGACTAGAGGGAAGGCAGCTAGTCATCACCACCCACCGCCAACTCTTGGGCTACTCTTTTACCAACGAATAGTGGGATTGACCGTCACATTATACGCCCCCACGGCTGGGAGGGCGAGCATGTTTAGCGCGACGCGGGCGCGAACCCGCGACCCTCGGATTACGAGTCGCACGCCTTACGCGCTTGGCCATGCCAGGCCAAACTATTTTAGAAGATAAGATAGCCAGAGTGCTTTAGTTGACATTTTATAGAATGTACCATAAACTGTTATCTAATTTTTAAATGATTTATTTTAGATTTACCCTAGTATTTGTATATATGTATATATATAGTTTGACATTTTTTTATGTGAAGAAACTTTGTTTTTCCTTATAGTTCCTCATTAGCTAAAGTTTATCGTGCTTGCGGATGTGAACGATTTTAGATTTTATACTTGTATTCAGTATAAAAAGCACGTGCTAAGCAGTGAATGTTTTGAACTTACAGTTCTATAAATTTTTAAACAGATGAATTATCAAATCACGAAATATCAAAATCTGGTCCAAATGTTATATTCGGATAATCCGTTCAAAATCAATTACTTGTTGAATATTCAGTATAAAAAGCACGTGCTAAGCAGTGAATATCATAGTTTTGAAACTTACAGTTCTATAAATTTCTAAACAGATGAATTATCAAATCACGAAATATCAAAATCTGGTCCAAATGCTATATTCGGATAATCCGTTCAAAATCTATCAATCTGACTAATTAGAGTTTGAAATTAAATTTGAGATGCTCAAGATCTTAATGGAATAATCGATAGAACAAAAAACATAACAGATTTAGACATATATATTTAACTACATATCATCGAGTTTCACGCTTCGGAACCACCAAATATTTTTTTCTTTCCAATACTTAAGGTTTGTAAAAAAAATGTTGCGCGCATCTGTTGCCCCTCTCTCAAGTTTTGGTCCCCATCTAATATCTTGTAGACTCCATTTTTTATTGTAATTAAATGACAACTCCGTGGCAGGAAGTTTAGTGATTTTAGATCAATTTTCTTCTGTGTGGTTGTTCGTAATAACAGTTAGGCTAGGTGAAGCCTTTTCTTACTGTCGTTGCTTTCTAACAACATCACGTTGGTAAGGAATTCTTCCATCGTGTTTTTTACTTTATTCTTTTTCCTGCCTTCTTAGTTTCTGTTGTTTCCTAATTCAATTGAATCAGTAATCTTATAAAGACTTAGGCCAGTTCTATTTTATGGGCAACTTTGAATTTTTATAGCCAATTTTGTAGCAACGCGTGAATGATGTATGTAATACGTTTGAAATATGTAAAACTTAGATCTAAATGTTCGAGAGAAGTTGCTCTAAGACCCTTATTGATGGTTGCTTTTTATTACTTTTATGCATTAAAAATAAAGTTTAAAATAATACAGAATTTAAGAAAAGCAGAACAATTCCATGTGAACGATATTTATGAAAAGAAACCAAAATTATTCTAAAGTGAGGTAATAGAGATAATTCACAAAGGATTTGAACATGCCAGCGCTAAGCGGTTTTTATCAAGTCTCAACCTATTATAGGAGATAGTAAAATGGTAATTTATCATAATCTTACCACATTTCCACTCATCCGATCCGTCAGGACAGTCTGGTTTTCCGTCACAGTTAAAACGCTGTTCCACGCACAGTTCATTGTTATTACAAGGAAAAGAGTGGAGGGAACACTGTTCATACGGTTTAGAACTTCTATTTTTGGATAAACTGGATCTTGATGAAACGTTTTGATCGGTAGGCTTATCTATATATGTATATAACAGTATTAAATGAAGGTAGTAAATGCATTTAAAAATTGGTTGGTTTTTTATAGACACTTAATACTAATGTAAAATTTAGAAACAAATACAGAAGATTTCCGAGAGTCTTGGTCGAAAAGTAAAATAATTTTACTAATTTGTTTGTATTTTTTTAAACAGAAAACTATATATTGAAATATCCGTGTTATTTCTACCAATTGTATTTCTAGCTTGATAAAATCTCGTAATTTTCGCTGAGCAACCAGGAAGCTAATTTCATTACACCACCACTGATAAAAACTGTAATATTTATTATAATGTCTTTAATAAAAAAATTAATGTGGTCTTAATAATAACTCACTCACACATGAGAGAAAACTTGTGGATATTTTGATTTAAAATTTAAGTATAAAATGATTGATTTAAAAATAACTATAATTCTATAAAACAAATATAAAAATAAGCTGAATTCCATATCTTGTAATAAGTTAATTTTATGTAATATTTTTTTTCCAAACTACTTGATTATTAACAAATTAGGCCCGGCATGGCCAGGTGGGTTAAGGCGTTCGACTCGTAATCTGAGGGTCGCGGGTTCGAATTCCGGTCGCACCAAACATGCTCGCCCTTTCAGCCTTGGGAGCGTTATAATGTTGCGGTCAATCCCACTATTCGTTGGTAAAAGAGTATCCCAAGAGTTGGCGGATGGGTGGTGATGACTAGCTGCCTTCCCTCTAGTCTTACAATGCTAAATTAGGGACGGCTAGCACAGATAGCCATCGAGTAGCTTTGTGCGAAATTCAAAACAAACAAACAAACAATTAACAAATTAAAAATATTGTTAGTCTGAATGAAAATTAAAAATAAATTACCATATCTTTTGTTACCTCCCTTTTAATACCAAATATAAAATCCATAACGAAGTAGATGGTTCTATGAAAATTATTAAATTTAGCATTTTTAAATGCTCACCAAATGATTTTTATTTTGACCCATAATTAAATGATAATAAACTAAACTATTGAGGTTAACTTGCTTTAAAACTTTTTTATCAATCTAAGACTACCTTGTTCCTTCTAATGCTTTATACAGCTTTCCGAGTTTAAGTAAACACGAGAAACTTTAATAGTTTCTATGGTTTCTCAAGAATTCTTATGTAGTAATGCTATAGAAAAGATATGCTACAATAACAAGCGATAGATTATTTTCCTTTCGTAGAATGTTTTGCACATTTTAGTAACGGTTATTCATATTCAATAATTCGCTGCACAACAACTGCTTCTTGAACACTGTTGGGTGTTCTTTGTATATTTTTGTCTGCTGATCACGAAAATCACATCCAAATTTGCTCATCATGTACCGTTTCATCGAAATCTTCTGTTTTGTCATGTTTTTTCTTATATTTGTGTCCAAAAAATTTCCTTTTTGTAAGAGACCTATGAACATTGTTTTGTGCAGTCTGGGCATGTCCAGGCATGATATCAGGCTAGGTTGGAAGCTGTTCTGTGGAAGTATGCAGCCCGGGCATACCTGGGCAAGCCGGAGTCAGCTTGACACTGTCTCAGCAGGCTATAAAAGTTGCTTGAATACACAGATGCTGCTCATTGGATTAATATAGACCTTATAGTGTGTACGTATTGCTTCAGAATATAGCATTGCCTCAGTAGTACTGTAACAAGTAAGATAGATGCTATAGACGTTTTACAGGACGATTGGTGTCGGTTAATATGTCTTGTCAATGTCGTAACAGCCACGATACATTCTGCTATATTTTTGGCGAGTATACGCTTGTTTATCAGAGACGATCAATGACTGCTCTTGGGAAGAAAGCATATCATCTGTACTTCGGTTGTAAGATTGGTGATCAAGACCAGTAATGGACGCCTCATATTTGTTTTGGGACATGTTCTGTCTGTCTGAGAGCTTAGCTCAGAGGCACTCCAAAGACAATGCCGTTTGCTGTCCCGATGATATGGCGAGAACAGAAAGACCATGTGACGGACTGTTACTTCTGTTTGACTAATGTGTCTGGTTTCTCTGCCAAAAACAAGAAATCAATTGAATACCCTAATCTGCCTTCAGCAATGAGACCCTTGCCACATGACAACAATCTTCTAATTCCGAAACCACCAGAGTAATGGACCTTAGACGAACCAGATGAAGAAACTGCAATGCAGAGAATTGGCAGTGACATTGATTCGGATTTGAACCGTGCTCCTCAGGCGGTCCACGTCACCAGGTACGAAAATTTCTGTTTTTCGAAGCCGCCAAGATGATATAACCAAATTCTTTGCACAAGTTGATAGTCTCTGCTTCTGTGTTGACATCGACGGATTGCTCACTGCTTTGAGTTGTGACCACGACCCGCAAGGGTGGTGTCTCTTTATTGATTCATCAATGTTAAGCCTAAAAGCTGTTCTGTTACACAATGACAACGTTCACCCTTCAATACCTGTTGGTTCTGCAGCACACATGAAAGAAACCTACGAGAACATGGAAATGTTGCTGAAGCACATCCAGTACAGCAAGTACAACTGGAATATTTGTGGAGAGAGAATATTTGTGTTAACTGTCTATTTCTCAGAGTTCCTACGTGGTGAAGCAAAACCAAACCTATATTTGTGCATACCCACCAGGTACCTGTCACAATCAGCAAAAACTTTTCCAAAAAAATGTTATGCAGTGTTATCATATCCAATAATTTATGTATTCTGGTAGTGAAACTTTAGATTATTGCATTTCCATGTATCACTATTATTATTAGGGAATTAATATAATGTATTTAATGCATATGCAAAAGAAGTGCGATTTCTTACCTGCTAACTCCAAGTGATTTCCAGAAAGACAAAGGCAAATAATTGTCGCAGCCAACCGGAAGAAAAACATGATTTTCAGCATCAGTTGCTCTTCGACACTAACAAAATAAAACACGTAAAAAAAAAACAATTATTTATATATATATATGACAGAACGTCGTTGCGACTACCATATGTCTTTTTGTTTATTTCTCTGTGTTCTAAATGTCCATTTATCCTACCTGTCTTTATTTATATTACTTCGTACTTATGTGTTGTTCGATCTTTCGCATGACAAGTTTTGTTCAAAAATATTTGAGTTAATAATAAAGGTAAGTAACGTTTTTCACCAGCGCTTTTCTAATTCATGTATTGTTAAAAAAAAAAACACGTTGATAACTTCTTGTTAACGTCTAACAAAGAAAGGTCCACCCTTCGAAAGTGTTCGGGTTATAGGGTGTGTGTGTGTGTGTGTTTTCTTATAGCAAAGCCACATCAGGCTATTTGCTGAGTCCAGGGTTATTAGGTTTCGTGCCATTGTACTATGTACTATGAACCTTTTTAAAAAACACCAAATCTGATAATACCTACATCCTTTAGACACCAAAACAAAAGAAAATAAAAACACAACGAAAATTGCTGAAGTCTGATAATAGATCTAAGTTAATAGTTACAGCAAAAAAAAAGTTAATTACAGAGTAGGAAGTATTCTGGTTTAAATTATTAATAACATATTGTAATATATTCTGGTACAGATTATATCGTTTGTTTGTTTGTTTGTTTTGAATTTTGCGCAAAGGTACACGAGGGCTATCTGCGCTAGTTGTCACCACCCACTGCTAACGCTTGGGCTACTCTTTTACCAACGAATAGTGAGATTGATCGTCACATTATAACGCCGCCACGGCTAAAAGAGCGAGCATGTTTGGTGCAACGGGGATTCGAACCCGCGGATTACGAATCGAGTGCCTTAACCACCTGGCCATGCTGGGCCTACAGACTTCATCATTCTATAACTATCGAGCAAAGCGTTTCAAGAGATATCTTGTTAAAAAACTCCAAAGATTGAGATAAGATAATTTGAAATACTACAGAAAACAGCTTGAACGTAGAACTTTTCCTTAGTAACAATATATATAAAGAAAATACCAGAATTATCAATAAGTTCGTATTGAGATGTATTGTTATTAATGCTGAATATTTTAAACTGTCTTACTTTTATAAAAGTTAATGATTTGGCTATAATGAAACGTTTTAAGTTACTGTTTTACACGTTTAGCGTTGTACTGATGTCTCTGTGATCAGCGTGTTCCTTATTTCGTTATTCACCTTACTAGTTGATACATATCTTAGATTTGTTTATGTTTTTATTGCATTTATCTTCTATATTATACCATAGGTGATTAATTTCTCTCGACCGTTAGTCCTCACAGTCCTTTTGTTTGTTCTTTGGTCATCTACAGTTTCAGATTGCAATCTCATGTTTCATAATACTGTGACTGGCATGGTCTCTCTGTATTACGCATGTAAACATATTCAGAAATATGTCACGCCAAAGCAGCGGAATATGTGATAACGCAAAAACAAAATCCAGGGAGCACGTTTGACAATAAACAGAAATGTTGTTTGTTTATATTCGCGCAGAGCCACTAGAGGGCTGCTCTACAAAGTGATGTCATTCTGACAGGAAGTTACGTAAACAACAAAAGTCTTAAGGATATTAAGTTTTCACCAAATGATTGAATATATTTTACTTGGGTATTTAGCATTTGTTCACAAGAACGGAACTTTATGTGATACGTAGGCTAGGTGGTCAAATAAAAGACACTTTAGAGTTCAGGCAAACTTATCCCTAAAAGGGTTTGATTTGTTTGTGTAGAATTCCATGCAAAGCCACACAAGTGACTGTTTCCATTACCCGTCCCCAGCTGAGGAGTGTAAGATTGGATGAAAGACAGCTGGTCATCACCACCCGTTTTCAACTCTTTTTACCAAAGAAGAGCGAGGTCTTTAATTTGGAACTTCTGTCTTAAAGGAAGATTTGTTTGTTTGTAGTTAAGCGCATAGCTACACAATAAACTAGCTGTGTTCTGCTCGCCACAAATATCGAAAACCGGTTTCGAGTAGCGTAAATCCACAGACATGCCGCTGTGCCACTGGGGCGTTTTATAGGAAGACAACCAGTAAGCAGTATTTATCACTTAATTAATAGACGCAGTTACTCTTAAGAAAACAGTAGGTTTTACTGTCACGGTCACAGCGCCTCCACTGCTTGGATCTACTGTTAGCAGGTGGACACGCCTGACCTGAAACGTTTTCGAAAAAAACAAAAAACACGCATATAAAACGAAAGAAAGGAAAACAGATTTGAATAAATAAAAAAGTCCTAGAATTTCTTATACCGATCTTATGACTGCAAAAGCTGAACTGTAGAATTTTTTTCCATTGGTCATCAGCTTTCCTTTAAACAACAATGTAATTTCAATAAACCAGACTATTTGTTGGAGATGGGATGAAAATGTTGTTTTACTTTTCTTCATTATTCTAAGCTCTTGTTCTCAAACAATATTCTTTCTCAAAATTCCAACATCCATAATTTGATACAATATTTCAAATCTTTATGAAAATTATCTCACACACCTGTTTAAATCCCAACTTAATACTTAAGGAAACAAAGTGAATTCGTTTTATATTAACCACAGATGCAGATTTATGCGATTAATATTCAGTAAGGGGCGGTTAGCCGATTGAGGAGAGTAAGTTTAACATCATATAAGTAAAAATATCTCTAGAATAAAGGTTTTAAAAATTTTATAGCCAAAACGAGGTAATTAAACAGCAACAGATTTTTACAGTTAAAAGCCCTCCAAGCTTACTACTTTGCCAGAATGCAAATTCTGAGAAGTTATCAAAAAACTTCAGTTCCATGTGTGAAACATTATTCTAATTGCTATTTTTTGTATACTAAAATTTATACGTATGTCATATGCAATTTTTTCTTTTTTACTGTAGAATCACTAAACGTCTTTTTATACCGTATTTAAATTAAATACGAAAAGTAATACATTTCACACACAGTAACTGGTGAATTAACTTATGGTCGAATTATTCAGTGAAGCCTAATGACTAGTTATCATAGTTTACCATATAGACATACCTTTTTGAATACAGTCGTTAATGGATATTATTAATAATCGATAGAAAACATATGAAGAACTTTTGAAACAATACATACAATGAAATAATTTGTAACAGACAGATGTTAAAAATAAAAGAAGTGTTAATTAGAAAACGTCGTTCCAATGATGTGCAACGAATAAGAGATTTACTAGTTCAAGACTGTCATAGTCTTATTGAAAAGGTTTACTTATTTGTTTGTTTCAAATTAAGCACAAAGGTACACAATGGGCTATCTGTGCTCTGCCCACAACAAGTATAGAAACCCGGTTTCTAGCGGTGAGAGTCTGCAGATATACCACCAAAAGAACGTGGAATTTCGCGGTTTACTTATGTACCAATGTCCACATTCACCTAACGTGTATAATATATTTACAAATAATTTAAATAATGATCAATTAACGAAACTTTATACTACCTATTCAAGTAATTAATTTATTTAATTTTTAACGTGACCACAATTATTACACAGCTAACATAGTTTGAGTCTGGACGTTAATTTACAACTATGCTACTGAAGGTTATAGTTTGTTTCAGATAACACACATAAGCGATAATATTTCTTACAAGTAGAGGATATCTTGAAAAATAATTCACTTGCCTACTTGGAATCTTCAGATATGTCACGAAGCATGTGACAAAACTTGAACTGAGCGGTATGGTCCAGCAAGATCGGCCTCTCAATCGGAGAGCGAACAGAACCCACTTACCAACCGTTCAACTAAACAATAACATCAAACTGTCACAGCGCCATCTAGGTTTAAATGTCTTAGACTGAGATAAAGAGAATATATAATATGAGGAACGGTAATTCCATCTGTCATTACACAAAACGCTTAGACATTAATATCATATACATATAACAGTTTTAAGTTAGGTAAGTGAACAGAAGCACTTAAATCATGAACACAAACATATATATTCATATTACCTAACGAAATACGATAGAAGACATCAGTGAGACAGTGGATAATACCTACAATTATGTTTATACAAAACGGTAATATTGTATAGTAATTGCATACAAATGGTGTTTCAATACAGCATATGATATTATTCACAAAACTAAAAACAATGCTTTTATGGAACCTGCTTGTATATAGGTTAGGGCTAGAATAGATGAACTGTACTTGGCATTGTTCATTACTTTATTAGATATATTATGAGACAACTGAATGTCAGCTCTTAATTTCCGTCAAA